>NW_027597743.1:60000-67722 GCF_964194155.1 Cetorhinus maximus | reverse complement strand
AGCTGCTGCTGAGGCTCACTGGGGAATGACAGTCAGGCTTGGGGGCTCTGGTACGTGGTCAGTGTCTCTGTCGACCCGTGTCCCCAACAAGATTGCGCTGGAGAGCAGAGGGAATCTGAGAGAAAATCACAGACAGAACTAGGCAGCTAAAAAGAGAGAGGGACATAGGGAGTGACAAATAAAGATGGCTGGATGGACAGATAAAGGGACAGAGAAGGAGGGAGGGAGGGGGGTAGAGAGAGAGAGAGACAAAGAGGGGGGTAGAGAGAGAGAGAGACAAAAAGGGGGTAGAGAGAGAGAGAGACAAAGAGGGGGGTAGAGCGAGAGAGAGACAGAGGGGGGTAGAGAGAGAGAGAGACAGACAAAGAGGGGGGTAGAGAGAGAGAGAGAGACAAAGAGGGAGGTAGAGAGAGAGAGAGAGAGACAGACAAAAAGGGGGGTAGAGAGAGAGAGACAGACAAAGAGGGGGGTAGAGAGAGAGACAAAGAGGGGGGTAGAGAGAGAGACAAAGAGGGGGTAGAGAGAGAGACAAAAAGGGGGGTAGAGAGAGAGAGACAAAGGGGGGGTAGAGAGAGAGACAAAGAGGGGGGTAGAGAGAGACAAAGAGGGGGGTAGAGAGAGAGAGAGAGAGAGACAGACAAAGAGGGGGGTAGAGAGAGAGAGAGAGACAGACAAAGAGGGGGGTAGAGAGAGAGAGACAGACAAAGAGGGGGGTAGAGAGAGAGACAAAGAGGGGGGTAGAGAGAGAGACAAAGAGGGGGGTAGAGAGAGAGACAAAGAGGGGGGTAGAGAGAGAGACAAAGAGGGGGGTAGCGAGAGAGACAAAGAGGGGGGTAGAGAGAGAGAGACAAAGAGGGGGGTAGAGAGAGAGGGACAAAGGGGGGTAGAGAGAAAGACAAAGAGGGGGGTAGAGAGAGAGACAAAGAGGGGGGTAGAGAGAGAGACAAAGAGGGGGGTAGAGAGAGAGACAAAGAGGGGGGTAGAGAGAGAGACAAAGAGGGGGGTAGAGAGAGAGACAAAGAGGGGGGGTAGAGAGAGAGACAAGAGGGGGGTAGAGAGGGAGAGAAAAAGAGCAGGGTAGAGAGGGAGAGAAGGGGGGTAGAGAGAGAGAGAGAAGGGGGGTAGAGAGAGAGAGAAGGGGGGTAGAGAGAGAGAGAAGGGGGGGTAGAGAGAGAGAGAAGGGGGGTAGAGAGAGAGAGAGAAGGGGGTAGAGAGAGAAGGGGGGTAGAGAGAGAGAGAAGGGGGGTAGAGAGAGAGAGAAGGGGGGTAGAGAGAGAGAGGGGGGGTAGAGAGAGGGGGATAGAGAGAGAGAGAGGGGGATAGAGAGAGAGAGAGGGGGGTAGAGAGAGAGAGAGGGGGGTAGAGAGAGAGAGAGGGGGGTAGAGAGAGAGAGAGGGGGGTAGAGAGAGAGAGAGGGGGGTAGAGAGAGAGAGAGGGGGGTAGAGAGAGAGAGAGGGGGGTAGAGAGAGAGAGGGGGGGTAGAGAGAGGGGGGGGTAGAGAGAGAGGGGGGGTAGAGAGAGAGGGGGGGTAGAGAGAGAGGGGGGTAGAGAGAGAGGGGGGTAGAGAGAGAGGGGGGGTAGAGAGAGAGGGGGGGTAGAGAGAGAGGGGGGTAGAGAGAGAGGGAGGGTAGAGAGAGAGGGGGGTAGAGAGAGAGGGGGGTAGAGAGAGAGGGGGGTAGAGAGAGAGGGGGGTAGAGAGAGAGGGAGGGTAGAGAGAGAGGGAGGGTAGAGAGAGAGAGGGGGGGTAGAGAGAGAGGGGGGGTAGAGAGAGAGGGTGGGTAGAGAGAGAGGGGGGGTAGAGAGAGAGGGGGGTAGAGAGAGAGGGGGGGTAGAGAGAGTGGGGGGTAGAGAGAGAGGGGGGGTAGAGAGAGAGGGGGGTAGAGGAGAGGGGGGTAGAGAGAGGGGAGGGTAGAGAGAGAGGGGGGTAGAGAGAGAGGGGGGGTAGAGAGAGAGGGGGGTAGAGGAGAGGGGGGTCGAGAGAGAGGGGGGGTAGAGAGAGAGGGGGGTAGAGAGAGAGGGGGGTAGAGAGAGAGGGGGTAGAGAGAGGGGGGTAGAGAGAGAGAGAGAGGGGGTAGAGAGAGAGGGGGGTAGAGAGAGAGGGGGTAGAGAGAGAGAGAGGGTAGAGAGAGAGAGGGGGTAGAGAGAGAGGGGTAGAGTCTGGGTAGAGAGAGAGGGGGGTAGAGAGAGAGGGAGGGTAGAGAGAGAGGGGGGGTAGAGAGAGAGGGGGGGGGTAGAGAGAAAGGGAGGGTAGAGAGAGAGGGGGGGTAGAGAGAGAGAGAGGGGTAGAGCAAGGGGGGCTAGAGTGAGCTACAGAGAGATAGAGATCTGTATTATATATGATATATCTGAAGATATATAGAGAGATGTAGAGAGAATTTGAGAAATATATGCATGTGAGATGGAGGGAGATGGAGAGATAGAGAGAGAGAGAGAGAGAGTGAATGAGATAGAGTGAGAGCGACAGAGATAGAGGGGTAAAGAGAGACAGAGGGACAGAGAAATGGGAGAGGAGGCCAGAGATAGAGGGAGAGAGAGAGAAAGATAGAAACTGAGATAGAGAGACAGAGAGCGAGGGAGATGTGAGAGAGAGTGAAGGAGATGGAGGGAGATATGGATGTGTGGAAGGATGGATGTATTGTGGTGATCGTGTTACCTGTGTCTTTATTACACAAATCCTCGGTGCAGCAACTGATTGTAGTGAAAATGGAGCCCAGGTTGAGGCTGATATTTGTACAATCCTTGGAGGCTTCACAGGACTTCACAACATTTTTTCCATCTGAGAAACAGGGAGGTGGGGGAAGAACATAAAAGATTATAAATCCAACCCTCATCACTAACCCTGCCCCAGAGAGTAGCTCAATACTCTGTATCTGTCGGACGAGGCTCCAACTCGAGTAATGCTGAGCCCTCCCCTACCCATGAACAGGCACCAGTGCCCATTGATTGGCCATGGGGTGCATCACACTGATTGCATTCCTGCCTATGCAAGTGCATCAGGCCGTCCTTGGAATCCTCCTCCCCCATTGGCTTCTCAGGCAGCAGGGCTGAGTCTCCCACACTCTCTCCGCACCCCATCCCATTAGCAGAGGCGAGACAATCAGCAAGTGCAGGCCCCAGGCTCCATCTTGTTTTCTTAACCCACCCTCACTGATCAACCTCATGTTCACCCTTCCGTTGCACTGTCGGAGGGTCAGTACTGAGGGAGTGCCGCACTGTCGGAGGGTCAGTACTGAGGGAGTGCCGCCCTATCGGAGGGTCAGTCCTGGGGGAGTGCCGCACTGTCGGAGGGTCAGTACTGAGGGAGTGCTGCACTGTCGGAGGGTCAGTACTGAGGGAGTGCTGCACTGTCGGAGGGTCAATACTGAGGGGACGCTGCACTGTCAGAGGGTCAGTACTGAGGGAGTGCCGCCCTATCGGAGGGTCAGTACTGAGGGAGTGATGCACTGTTTGAGGGTCAGTCCTGAGGGATTGATGTACTGTTTGAGGGTCAGTCCTGAGGGAACGATGCACTGTTTGAGGGTCAGTCCTGAGGGAACACTGCACTGTTTGAGGGTCAGTCCTGAGGGATTGATGCACTGTTTGAGGGTCAGTCCTGAGGGAACACTGCACTGTTTGAGGGTCAGTCCTGAGGGATTGATGCACTGTTTGAGGGTCAGTCCTGAGGGAGTGCTGCACTGTCGGAGGGTCAGTACTGAGGGAGTGCTGCACTGTTTGAGGGTCAGTACTGAGGGAGTGCTGCACTGTTTGAGGGTCAGTCCTGAGGGAGTGCTGCACTGTTTGAGGGTCAGTCCTGAGGGAGTGCTGCACTGTTTGAGGGTCAGTCCTGAGGGAGTGCTCAGACCCTCCGACTGTGCAGCACTTACTCAGTACCAGCACTGGGTGTGTTGGCCTGAATTACGGCCTCGAGTCTCTGGAGCTCAAAGCTTCCAACTCAGAGGTGGAATTCAAGGTACTAAGTCTGAACATAGGAAGAGGAGGAGGCCATTCAGCCCCTCGAGCCTGTTCCTCCATTCAATGAGATCATGGCTGGTCTGTGACCTAACACCACATACCCGCCTTTGTCCCATATTCCTTAATACCCGGGCAATGCCTTTTAAGGGAAGACGGTGGCTTAGTGGGAATGTGGCGGGACCAGTAATCCAGAGGCCCAGGCTAATGTTCTGGGTACATGACTTCGGATCCCAACCGGTGGGATTTGGATTCATTTAATAAATCTGCAGTTGAAAGCTAGACTCAGCCATGAAACTGTCTGATTGTTGTAAAAACCCCTCTGGCTCACCAGTGCCCCTTTAGGAAAGGGAGTCTGCCCTCTTTACCCAGCCTGGTCTACACGCGACTCCGGACCCACAGCGATTGTGGTTGACTCTTAACTGCCCCCCTGAAATGACCGAGCAAGACACTCAGTTCAAGGGCAATTAGGGATGGGCAACAAGTGCTGGTCTTACCAGTGACACCCGCATTCCCTGAAACAAATAAAGGATGACAAAAATCTATCAATCTCTCGGATTTAAGATTAACCATTGATCTATTGCCATTTGGGGAAGAGAATTCCAAACTTCCCCCACCCTTTGTGTGTGGGATTGTTTCCTAATTTCACTCCTGAAAAGGTCCGGCCTATCAATTTTTTAGACTCTGCCCCCACTAGTCCCAGACTCCCCGAAACTAGCGGAAATAATTTCTCTCTATCGGCCCCTAATCTGTTCCCCTTAATAGCTTCAATACTTTGGGAGGGTCCCGGCTGGGAACGTGTTTTGTATTAATATATACATTGCTCTCTCACCAGGTTTCTGCCAGTCTGTTCTGGTCATACACACATCTTCTCCCGCACAGGCTTGTACCTTTGCCCCCTGGTCACATCCGGAGCCTTGGCATTTGTAACACCTCAGTGCGTGGGCTGCAAGAGAGAAGTATAGAGATTACAGAATCCGATTGGTTTCAATGTTTGCAGAGGAACATCAGGTAGAGGATGGGGCCCTTCAGCTCCTTGAGTCTTTTCTACCATTTTACTGGGTCCACGATTGATCAGTTTTTGCTGCTGTTTTTATTTGTTCATGGGATGTGGGTGTCACTGGCTAGGCCAGCATTTATTGCCCGTCCCTAATTGCCCCTCGAGAAGGTGGTGGTGAGCTGCCTTCTTGAACCGCTGCAGTCCCTGTGGTGTAGGTACACCCACAGTGCTGTTAGGGAGGGAGTTCCAGGATTTTGACCCAGCGACAGTGAAGGAACGGCCGATATATTTCCAAGTCAGGATGGTGAGTGACTTGGAGGGGGAACTTCCAGGTGGTGGTGTTCCCCATGTGTCTGCCGCCCTTGTCCTTCTAGATGGTAGCGGTCGTGGGTTTGGAAGGTGCTGTCGAAGGAGCCTTGGTGAGTTCCTGCAGCGCAACTCGTAGATTTGTTTTTAAGTCCGCTTCTGCTATATATCCCTTAGCGTCCTAATCGAACAAGAATCCGAGGAATCTCAGTGTCCGCAATCTGCAATTTACCTGAAAGGGTCAGCCGAAAGTTAAGGGGACGGAGAGAGGGGGAGAGGGGCAAAGAGTTTCAGGGAGGGAATCCCAGAGCTCAGGATCCAGCAGCTACCTGCCAATGGTGAAGTGATGGAAATATCTACTCTGGCCCAGCCCTGCAGAATTCCAGCGGCTCTTACAACAATATTTATGGAAAATAAAACACTGTCTGAGCATTTGAAAGTGCTGAGGAAACATGGCAGTAGTTCTCACAATTGTACCAGGCCATGTTTTTATATTGTTTGGCGCTAGTTCATACCCGAATGGGAAACTTGGCAGTAACTCAGCAATCACCGCTGACTTAGTGTCTGTGCGCGTCCCTGCTTAACAACTGTGAAAAGTTGCTGTGCTCCAACAACACAGGGGAAAAAGAAACAAACCATATAAACTTAATTGTGCAATTCTAAAAAGGGAAATTAAAGACCTGCGGGCTGTATGTTCTTTTTTTAAACACTTTCGTGGAATGTGGGCCTCGCTGGCAAGGGCCAGCATCTGTTGCCCATCCCTAATTGCCCCTGAGCTGAGTGGCTTGCTCGGCCACTTCAGAGGGGCAGTTAAGAGTCGCCCGCATTGTTGTGGGCCCGGAGTCGCATTTTCGCCCAGGCCGGGTGAGGGCGGCAGATTTCCTTCCCGAAAAGGGCATCAGTGAACCAGATGGGTATTTACGACAATCGATGAGCGTTGTCACGGTCACCATGACTGAGATGAGCTTTATATTCCAGATTTTATTGCTGAAGAAAAAGAGGGATAGTCTGTCGAAGCTTCTCATCCTGCATTCATCAGGTCAGGTACGCAAGAATACCAATTATAAAGGGAACAACAATTCGTACTGCTTGAGAAGAGAATGCTGATTGTTTGGGAGAGTCCGTAGGACCATAAGGCGCAGGAGCAGAAGTGGACCATTCGGCCCATCGAGTCTGCTCCACCATTCAATGAGATCATGGCTGATCTGACAATCCTCAACTCCACTTTCCTGACTTTTCCCCATAACCCTTGATTCCCTTACTGATTAAAAACCTATCTGAGCCTTGAATATACTTAACGACCCAGCCTCTACAGCCCTCTGCAGATTCACTACCCTCAGAGAAGAAATTCCTCCTCATCTCTGTATTAAATGGGCGACCCCTTACTCTGAGATTATGCCCTCTAGTCCTAGACTCTCCCACAAGGGGAAACAACCTCTCAGCATCTACCCTGTCAAGCCCCCTAAGAATCTTATATGTTTCAATAAGGTCACCTCTCATTCTTCTAAATTCCAATGAGTATCGGCCCAACTGACTCAACCTCTCCTCATAAGAAAATCCCTCCATTCCCGGAATCAACCTCGTGAACCTTCTCTGGACTACCTCCAATGCCAGTGTATGTTTCCTTAGATAAGGGGACCAAAACTGTTCACAGTATTCTAGGTGTGGTCTAACTAGTGCCTTGTACAGTTTTAGCAAGGCCTCCCTATTTTTATACTCCATTCCCTTTGAAATAAAGGCCAACATTCCATTTGCCTTCCCTGTTACCCGCTGAACTTGTATGTTAGCTTTTTGGGATTCATGCACAAGGACCCCCAAGTCTCTCTGTGCTGCAGCTTTCTGCAGCCTTTCTCCACTTAAACAATATTCAGCTCCTCTATTCTTCCTAACCTCACACTTATCCACTTGCCAAACAATTAGCGTTCTCTTTTGTGAAACGCTGGTTGGGCCACAGTTGGATGGATTGTGTCCAATTCACAACACTTTAGGAAGAACATCAAGGTCTTGGAGAGGGTGAGGAAGAGATTTTTAAAAATTATTCGTTCATGGGATGTGGGCATCGCTGGCTATGCCAGTTGCCCACCCCTAATTGCCCTTGTTCAGGGGGTAGTCAAAGAGTCAACCACGTTGCTGGGTCTGGAACCATGTGTAAGCCAGACCAGGTAAGGACAGCAGATTTTGGACATTAGTGAACCAGATGGGTTTTTTATGACATGATCATAATTAATAAGTCTGGCATTTTATTACAGATTTATTTAGTTCACAGAACCATAGGATTGTTACAGTACAGAAGGAGGCCATTCGGTCCATCATGTCTGCGTCCGCTCTCCAAAAGAGCAATTCACTTAGTACCATTACCCCGCCTTCTCCCCGTAACCCTGCACATTATTCCTTCCAGATGATAATCCAATTTCCTCTCGAATGCCTCGATCGAACTGGACTTGAAAAGGTTTCCATCACGTGGCCAA
>NW_027597743.1:0-55000 GCF_964194155.1 Cetorhinus maximus | reverse complement strand
AACTGGACTCGAGTTCCCCACTCACCAGCAATTTATCCTCGTCCGAAAAGAAAGTTATCCCCCTCTGCCAAATGAGAAAGGAACGGATTTCCTGCTTGGTGTCACCGCCCTCCCCTCTGGACAGAGATTCAATTTCCACACACTTTTTTTGGATTGTGGAGCACAACCCCAGCCGAAGACCCCTCCTGCTTTTCAGCTGCTCTGAGGCAACTCGGGCTCATATCCGCCTCCAGACACATCCCCCACCCCACCAGCCAAGTCGTCTCACTGGCTTAAACAGAGCCATCAAACTCCAAACTTGCCCCCACCCCTGCCCTGCCCTGAGTGAGGGCAAAGGGTCACAAACATCATGAACCAAAAATACCTGGAAAAACTCAGCAGGTCTGGCAGCATTTGCGGAGAGGAAAACAGTTGATGTTTCCAGTCCCTGTGACCCTTCAACAGAACTAAGTAAAAATAGAAAAGGGGTGAAATATAAGCTGGTTTAAGGGAGGGTGGGTGGGACAGGTAGAGCTGGATAGAGGGCCAGTGATAGGTGGAGATAACCAAAAGATGTCACAGACAAAAGGAACAAAGAGGTGTTGAAGGTGGTGATATTATCTAAGAGAATGTGCTAATTAAGAATGGATGGCAGGACACTCAAGGTACAGCTCTAGTGGGGGTGGGGTGGAATAAGACTAAAAGGGCATTAAAGGTATAGATAAATGATCGGTGGAATACATTTTAAAAATAATGGAAATAGGTGGGAAAAGAAAACTATATATAAATTATTGGAAAAAAACAAGGAGGAGGGGGAAGAAACGGAAAGGGGGTGGGGATGGGGGGAGGGGGAGTTTAAGATCTAAAATTGTTGAACTCAATATTCAGCCCGTAAAGTGCCTAGTCAGAAGATGAGGTGCTGTTCCTCCAGTTTGCGTTGGGCTTCACTGGAACAATGCAGCAGGCCAAGGACGGACATGTGGGCATGAGAGCAGGTGTTGCATATCTTGTGTTCGCATGGGGAGGTGCCTTAGGTGGGGGTTGAGGAGTAGGGGGTGATGGAGGAGTGGACCAGGGTGTCACGGAGGGAATGATCCCTGTGGAATGCCGCCAGGGGGGGTGAAGGGAAAATGTGTTTGGTGGTGGCATCATGCTGGAGTTGGCGGAAATGGCGGAGGATGAACATTTGAACGCGGAGGCTGGTGGGGTGATAAGTAGGGACAAGGGGGACCCTATCATGGTTCTGGGAGGGAGAGGAAGGTGTGAGGGCGGGTGCGCGGGAGATGGGCCGGACACGGTTGAGAGCCCGGTCAACGACCGTGGGTGGAAAACCTCGGTTAAGGAAGAAGGAGGACATGTCAGAGGAACTGTTTTTGAAAGTGGCATCATCAGAACAGATGCGACGGAGGCGAAGGAACTGAGAGAATGGGATGGAGTCCTTACAGGAAGTGGGGTGTGAGGAGCTGTAGTCGAGGTAGCTGTGGGAGTCGGTAGGCTTGTAATGGATATTAGTGGACAGTCTATCATCAGAAATTGAGACAGGTCAAGGAAGGGAAGGGAAGTGTCAGAGATGGACCATGTGAAAATGACGGAGGGGTGGAGATTGGAAGCAAAATTAATAAATTTTTCCAGGTCCTGACGAGAGCATGAAGCAGCACCGAAGCAATCATCGATGTACCGGAGAAAGAGTTGTGGGAGGGGGCTGGAGTAGGACTGGAACAAGGAATGTTCCACATACCCCATAAAGAGACAGGCATAGCTGGGGCCCATGCGGGTACCCATAGCCACACCTTTTATTTGGAGGAAGTGAGAGGAGTTAAAGGAGAAATTGTTCAATGAGAAAACAAGTTCAGCCGGACGGAGGAGAGTAGTGGTGGATGGGGATTGTTCGGGCCTCTGTTCGAGGAAAAAGCTGAGAGCCACCAGACCATCCCGGTGGGGGATGGAGATGTAGAGGGATTGGACATCCATGGTGAAGAGGGGCATGAGAGCAGGGAGGAGTGTTGAAATGGGGACATGAGAGCAGGGTGTCATTGTTCTATCTCTACCTTTTAGCCTTTTTCGATTCCTTCACCCCATCCCACCCCCACTAGGGCTATCTGTACCTTGCTCGTCCTGCTTTCTACCCTTAATTAGCACATTCCTTTAGATAATATCACCACCTTCAACACCTCTTTGTCCTTTTGTCTGTGACATCTTTTGGTTAAACACATCGACACTATTCACCTCGACCACTCCCTGTGGGAGCGAGTTCCACATTCTCCCCACTCTCTGGGTAAAGAGGTTTCTCCTGAATTCCCCATTGGGTTTATTAGTGACGATCTTATATCGATGGCCCCTAGCTCTGGTTTCCCCCCAATGCCCCCACCGCCCCCACTACAACAACTGGAAACATCTTCTCTACATCTTTCCAATCGAAACCCTTTCATCATTTTAAAGGCCTTTATCAGGTCACCTCCTCAGCCTTCTCTTCTCTGGAGAAAAGAGCCCCAGCCTGTTCCATCTTTCCTGATAGTTATAACCTCTCAGTTCTGGTATCAACCTTGCAAATCATTTTTTGCATCTCAATATCCTTTTTATACTATGGAGACCGGAACTGTGCACAGTGCTCCAAGTGTGGTCTAACCAAGGGATATGGAGACCAGAACTGTGCACAGTGCTCCCAGTGTGGTCTAACCAAGGGATATGGAGACCAGAACTGTGCCCAGTGCTCCCAGTGTGGTCTAACCAAGGGATATGGAGACCAGAACTGTGCACAGTGCTCCAAGTGTGGTCTAACCAAGGGATATGGAGACCAGAACTGTGCACAGTGCTCCAAGTGTGGTCTAACCAAGGGATATGGAGACCGGAACTGTGCCCAGTGCTCCCAGTGTGGTCTAACCAAGGGATATGGAGACCAGAACTGTGCACAGTGCTCCAAGTGTGGTCTAACCAAGGGATATGGAGACCAGAACTGTGCACAGTGCTCCAAGTGTGGTCTAACCAAGGAATATGGAGACCAGAACTGTGCACAGTGCTCCAAGTGTGGTCTAACCAAGGGATATGGAGACCAGAACTGTGCACAGTGCTCCCAGTGTGGTCTAACCAAGGGATATGGAGACCAGAACTGTGCCCAGTGCTCCCAGTGTGGTCTAACCAAGGGATATGGAGACCAGAACTGTGCACAGTGCTCCAAGTGTGGTCTAACCAAGGGATATGGAGACCAGAACTGTGCACAGTGCTCCAAGTGTGGTCTAACCAAGGGATATGGAGACCGGAACTGTGCCCAGTGCTCCCAGTGTGGTCTAACCAAGGGATATGGAGACCAGAACTGTGCACAGTGCTCCAAGTGTGGTCTAACCAAGGGATATGGAGACCAGAACTGTGCACAGTGCTCCAAGTGTGGTCTAACCAAGGAATATGGAGACCAGAACTGTGCACAGTGCTCCAAGTGTGGTCTAACCAAGGAATATGGAGACCAGAACTGTGCACAGTGCTCCAAGTGTGGTCTAACCAAGGAATATGGAGACCAGAACTGTGCACAGTGCTCCAAGTGTGGTCTAACCAAGGAATATGGAGACCAGAACTGTGCACAGTGCTCCAAGTGTGGTCTAACCAAGGAATATGGAGACCAGAACTGTGCACAGTGCTCCGTATGTGGTCTAACAGAGGGATATGGAGACCAGAACTGTGCACAGTGCTCCAAGTGTGGTCTAACCGAGGAATATGGAGACCAGAACTGTGCACAATGCTCCAAGTGTGGTCTAACCAACAAGTGGTATTGAATAAATTGTTGGAGCTGCAGCCTCACAAGTGCCCAGTTCCTGATGGACTTCATCCTAGGGTCTTAAAAGAAATGTCTAGTGAGATAGTTGAGACATTGGTTTTAATTTTCAGAAACTCCCTAGATTCGGGGAAGGTCCCCTTAGATTGCAAAAGATGGCGAATGTAACTCCATTATTCAAAACGGGGAGGGAGGGAGAACACGGGAAACTACAGGCCAGTTAGCTTAACATCTGTCATAGGGTAAATGTTAGAAGCTATTATTAAAGGAGCTATAGCAGGGCACTTGGATAAGCTCAAGGTCATCAGGCAGAGTCAACATGGTTTTGTGAAAGGGAAATAATGATGCCACTTCTGGAGCGCTGTGTACAGTATTGGTCACTTTATTTAAGGAAGGATGTAAATGTGTTGGAAGCAGTTCAGAGAAGGCTTACCAGACCAATACCTGGAATTGGGTGGGTTGTCTTATGAGGAAAGGCTGGACAGGTGAGACTTGTCTCCGCTGGAGTTTAGAAGAGTAAGAGGCAACTTAATTGAAACATATAAGATCCTGAGGGGTCTTGACAGGGTGGATGTGGAGAGGATGTTTCCTCTTATGGGAGAATCTAGAACTCAGGGTCACTGTTTAAAAATAAGGGCCCCGCTGATTTAAAATGGAGAGGAGGAAAAATGTTACTCCCAGAGGGTTGAGAGTCTTTGGAGCTCCCTTCCTGTAAAGGCGGTTGAAGCAGAGACTTTGAATATTTTTAAGGCAGAGGTAGGTAGGTTCTTGGTAAGCAAGAGGGTGATAGGTTATCGGGGGTAGGTGGGATGCAGATTTCAGGTTACTATCAGATTGGCCATGATCTTATTAAGTGGTGGAGCAGGCTCGAGGGGCCGAATGGCCTACTCCTGCTCCTTGTTTGTATGTTCGTATACGTATGTATATGGAGACCAGGACTGCGCACAGTGCACCAAGTGTGGTCTAACCAAGGGATATGGAGACCAGAACGGTGCATAGTGCTACAAATGTGGTCTAACCAAGGGACAGGGAGACCAGAACTGTTCACAGTGCTCCAAATGTGGTCTAAATAAGATTCTATAAGGGCTTAATATAAGTTCTCTGCTTTTCAAATCTAAGCACTCCCTCAGTATTGACCCTCCTCCAGTGCAGCACTCCCTCAGTACTGGCCCTCTGACAGTGCAGCACTCCCTCAGTACTGGCCCTCCTGCAGTGCAGCGCTGCCTCAGTACTGACCCTCTGACAGTGCAGCGCTCCCTCAGTACTGGCCCTCCTACAGTGCAGCGCTGCCTCAGTACTGACTGTTGTAGAAGGATCTGGTACATTAAGGGTTAACCTGGGACTGAGTACATCACCACCTACCGGTGACGTTAAAAGGCACCTGACCCAGAGCTTAGATCAGCAGTTTAGAGTCCGGTAGCAACAGGTAAGGTTATGTCATGGTGTCTTCTTCACACCTGTACCTTCGACTGTAAATATATACCTCGTTCAGTAATGTTAATAAAGACTTCTAGATAATTTCTACAAGGCTGCTTAATGGTGTCTGTGCAGTCGATATCATGGGTAGCAACAACCCAACATGGTGGCAGTGGGAGATCAAAACCCACATCCTCTGAAATCATCCGGCCTCTTAAAGGGGCGCCCACACTTAAAAAATTGTTTTGACCGTGGATCACAATCCTTCATTGGCAGCCTCAATGTGCCTTACCTATGGCCCGGGCCAGTCTCACAACTGGAGCTGTTGACGTTCCCTCACAGCCGCAGGATTAAGTAAAAAGTCGGAGGCTGGACAAGCCAAGCACATCTCTTTAATAAAAACAGAAAATGCTGGTAAAACTCAGCAGGTCTGGCAGCATCTGTGGAAAGAGAAACAGAGTCAACGTTTCGAGTCCGGTTGACCCTTCTTCAGAGGTAAAGACACTACTGTATTCAGTTGGGCCCACTGCAGACGATATCATCGCCAGGCAGGCCATCGGTGAATCACCTGCCAAGTGTGGAGATGTTTTCAAATCTTTTGACCTCTTTTCCAATCGGTGACACGACAAGACCTTGGGACGCGCCAAATGTAACAGGAGAGTCGAGGAGCCTGCCGATTCCATTATCAACGACCTCTGCCGCACGGCAGAAGGATGTGAGTACGGCGATCTGAAATCCCAACTCCTCCGAGACGGAATCGCGGTGGGCGTTGTGGACGACTCGCTCTCCGGCCTTCTCCGAGCCGAGGAAGGCCTCGCTCTCCGCCAGGCTGTCCGGCTGGCCAGGCTGTCCGAGCTGCGAGGGGCCACCATCGGGCCCGTTCTGGGAGGCGAGGGCGCTTCCCGGGGGACGGAAGCCGCGCCTCGGTCCCGCCCACCGAAACGCGGTGACCGTCCGTCCGAGCCCAGGGTGAACCAACACCAACCCCCTCCCCCACCCACACACCCCGTTCGTGGTCGCTTCGTCCCCCCCCCCCCCCCAGCTCCCCCACCCCCCCCCCGCCCCCGCCGAACCCGAACCGAGGGCCCGGCCAACCCGCGGTGAGGGAGGGTCACCCCGGCAGCCCCAGCAGAGGCGGCGCCAGAGCCAGAGCGGCTTCCAGCAGAGCCTGGGCCTCCAGCGGCCTCCACGGCGCCGAGGGCGACCAGCGCAGGCGGCCCCTAGCAACCGCCGGCCAGTGTGAGGAGACGGCAGAGACCACAGGGACCACACACACACACACACACACAAACACCACGCAGCAACGGTGAGCCACCTCCACACTCTCCCCCCCCCACCATCCACAGGACGGCTTCACTCAACCCCCCCCAGAAGGATTCCAGGCCCCGGGAAAGTCGGGAGAAGAAGAAGATGATGATGAAGGGACACGCCCGACAGCCGGACGGATACCACTCCCACCCACCCAGACAGAAACCAGCTCCTCTCACGGTGCCAAACCCACCGCCGCAGCCACTCGGCCCGGCAGATGCGGTGCCAACAGACAATCGCCAATGGGCAAAGCGCACGAAGCCACCCCGGCTCCACCGCCAAGATCAACAGCCCCTAGATCCTACCCACTCTCCCGGCCGGACGGCAAGTGAGACCTGCGGCACTCCCTCAGTACTGACACTCCGACAGTGCAGCACTCCCTCAGTACTGACCCTCCGACAGTGCAGCACTCCCTCAGTACTGACCCTCCGACAGTGCAGCACTCCCTCAGTACTGACCCTCCGACAGTGCAGCACTCCCTCAGCACTGGCCCTCCGACAGTGCAGCGCTCCCTCAGTACTGACACTCTGACAGTGCAGCACTCCCTCAGTACTGACACTCCGACAGTGCGGCGCTCCCTCAGTACTGACCCTCCGACAGTGCGGCACTCCCTCAGTACTGACCCTCCGACAGTGCAGCACTCCCTCAGTACTGACCCTCCGACAGTGCAGCGCTCCCTCAGTACTGACCCTCCGACAGTGCAGCACTCCCTCAGTACTGACCCTCTGACAGTGCAGCACTCCCTCAGTACTGATCTCTGACAGTGCAGCACTCCCTCAGTACTGATCTCTGACAGTGCAGCACTCCCTCAGTACTGACCCTCCGACAGTGCAGCACTCCCTCAGTACTGACCCTCCGACAGTGCAGCACTCCCTCAGTACCGACCCTCCGACAGTGCAACACTCCCTCAGTACTGACCCTCCGACAGTGCGGCACTCCCTCAGTACTGACCCTCCGACAGTGCAGCACTCCCTCAGTACTGACCCTCTGAGTTTGGGTTGAGGTGTTTATGAAGGATTTTGGGGCGGTACAATTAAGAGCACCACTGAAGCTGTCCATTCACTTGTTGCAATCACAGACCACCTCTAATTTGTGTCCTAAAATGGTTTGAAAGGACCACCAATTATATCGGGGGCAACCGCTCAATTTCCAGGAAATGTCATTTTGAATTTGTTCCTGAAACTGGTCTCGACATTCTAGTCATGTTGGACAATGTTGCTTCGTTAAGGTGTTGTGCCAAATAGATAACAAAAGTTCGGGGCTTTGCCTGTAGTTTATCTGTTTTGCAGTTTGCTTATCGGAGCGAGTATTATGGCTTATGCGCTGGTGCCATGGAAAGAGTATGGAAAGTCATTTTTTAGGTGTGTGAGGCTCTTATCAGTAAATTCACATTTTGTTGTGAACAGAGTCAACTTTCCTGCCTTCGCGGGTAACTTTTTCCTTTGGCAAAATACGCGGTTTACTGTGAGCTGTACTGAAGAGTAATTATTCACCCAATATTCCTGCATCGATCTCAGGCCGGTCGCCTTCCCAAGCCTAGATTCTTTTTCTCGTACTCGAGGCACCGAAGTGGAATTGAACTCCCGACCTTGTGACTCACGGGGGTCCCCAAAGCATTAATCTGCCATTGATGGTTGGCGATTCGCCAAATTAATCATCGCCATGAGTTACAGGAAGTGACTTCAAAAGGTGGAGTCCCCAGTGATCGGATTAGTGACAAGTGCCGATGACTCCGATATCTTACGCGATCCTCGGAACATAAATGCCGTGGTCACACCCTTACTCACAGCCAGAACCCCGCCTGTAGCTCAGTTGTGTCATGGAATCCCCTAGGGGGATAATTCTTTGACGCGGACACGGACAAGAGGTGGAAAATCTCAGCAGGTCTGGCAGCGTCTGTGGAGCGAGAAACAGAGTTGACGTTTCGAGTCCGAGTGACTCTCCTTCAGGGCACAGAAGCAGCAAACGCTGGGGAAAGAACTCTCAAGGGTCCATACGGACTCGAAACGTCAACTCTGTTTCCCTGTCACCGCAGAGGCTGTCAGACCTGCTGAGCTTTTCCAGCTATTCTCTGTTTTCGTTTCCGATTTCCAGCATCCGCAGTATTTTGCTTTCATCTCAAGTGAATAATTCTTTGATGTTCTGGCAAATATCTGCCATTATTATTATTATCCTGCAAGTGAATCACAATCGGTCGCAATTTTTCAACACTGACTGCCAATTGTTTCCTTAATTTAGCTCCTTTGCAATGCTGGGTACCATACCGCACATTTCTATTCTTTAATCCAAATGTTTGTTTAAAATGTATTCACTCAAAGGATGTGAGCATCGCTGGCTGGGCCAGCATCTACTGCCCCTCAGCACTGACACTCTGACAGTGCAGCACTCCCTCAGCACTGACCCTGAGACAGTGCAGCACTTCCTCAGTACTGACCCTCCGACAGTGCAGCACTTCCTCAGTACTGACCCTCCGACAGTGCAGCACTCCCTCAGCACTGACCCTCTGACAGCGCAGCACTCCCTCAGTACTGACCCTCTGACAGTGCAGCACTCCCTCAGTACTGACCCTCTGACAGTGCAGCACTCCCTCAGCACTGACCCTCTGACAGTGCAGCACTCCCTCAGTACTGACCCTCTGACAGTGCAGCACTCCCTCAGCACTGACCCTCTGACAGTGCGGCACTCCCTCAGTTCTGACCCTCCGACAGTGCAGCACTCCTTCAGTGCTGACCCTCTGACAGTGCAGCACTCCCTCAGTACTGACCCTCTGACAGTGCAGCACTCCCTCAGCACTGACCCTCTGACAGTGCAGCACTCCCTCAGTACTGACACTCGACAGTGCGGCACTCCCTCAGTTCTGACCCTCCAACAGTGCAGCACTCCCTCAGTACTGACCATCTGACAGTGCAGCGCTCCCTCAGTACTGACCCTCTGACAGTGCAGCACTCCCTCAGTACTGACCCTCTGACAGTGCAGCACTCCCTCAGTACTGACCCTCCGACAGTGCAGCACTCCCTCAGTACTGACCCTCCGACAGTGCAGCACTCCCTCAGTACTGACCCTCTGACAGTGCAGCACTCCCTCAGTACTGACCCTCTGACAGTGCAGCACTCCCTCAGCACTGATCCTCTGACAGTGCAGCACCCCCTCAGTACTGACCCTCCGACAGTGCAGCTCTCCCTCAGTACTGACCCTCCGACAGTGCAGTGCTCTATCAGTACAGGAGTGGAACAGCACTCCAACCAGATCTCAGAGAAAGAAAGAGGGAGAGCGCGAGGGGAGTTGGATGGAAAATAACATGCTTGATTTCCTGGAGCAGAATGTTTCACTCCGAGGTTCAGGATGGGTGTGGATTCAAATTGTTTCCTTTTCTCCTTCAATGTTTCATTTGGGGCTCCAACATTTTTCTATTTCAGATCGACTTTATGTGATTTGAGGCAGATAAAGTTATTTTAAGTGAATGGTGTATCCCCATCAAACACTCCCAGGACAGGTACAGCACGGGGTAAGATACAGAGTAAAGCTCTATCTACACTGTCCCCATCAAACACTCCCAGGACAGGTACAGCACGGGGTTAGATACAGAGTAAAGCTCCTTCTACACTGTCCCCATCAAACACTCCCAGGACAGGTACAGCACGGGGATAGATACAGAGTAAAGCTCCCTCAACACTGTCCCCATCAAACACTCCCAGGACAGGTACAGCACGGGGTTAGATACAGAGTAAAGCTCCCTCTACACCGTCCCCATCAAACACTCCCAGGGCAGGTACAGCACGGGGTTAGATACAGAGTAAAGCTCCCTTTACACTGTCCCCATCAAACACTCCCAGGGCAGGTACAGCACGGGGTTAGATACAGAGTAAAACTCCCTCTACACTGTCCCCATCAAACACTCCCAGGACAGGTACAGCACGGGGTTAGATACAGAGTAAAGCTCCCTCTACACTGTCCCCATCAAACACTCCCAGGACAGGTACAGCACGGGGTTAGGTACAGAGTAAAGCTCCCTCTACACTGTCCCCATCAAACACTCCCAGGACAGGCAAAACACTGGGTTAGATGCATGGAGTGTTGCACTGGCAGAGGGTCTATACTGAGGGAGTGCTGGCCTGTCAGAAGTGCCGTATTTCGGGTGAGTCATTAAGCAGAGGTCCCCATCTGCCCTCTCAGGTGGGTGTAAAAGATCCCACGGCCACTATTTGGAAGAAGAGCAAGGGGGAGGAGTTGTCCCCGGTGTCCTGGGGCCAATATTTATCCCTCAACCAACGTCACTAAAAAAAACACAGATGAACCAGGTCATTATCACATTGCTGATTGTGGGAGCTTGCTGTGCGCAAATTGACTGGCACGTTCCGACATTGCAACATTGACCCCGCTTCCAAATAAGTACTTCATCAGCTGTGAAGTGCTTTGGGTTGATGGTTATGGTGCAGTGGGCCTTTAAGAGAATACAAGTGGACTAACCATATGACAGTACAGCGCGGGCTGCAGGTTAACTGTAAGCCTAGAGCTGGAGTTGGTTGTGGGAGCATGCAAGGATCTGCCTACTGTTGCAATAAGCAATCACAGCTTGTTCTAATGTCGGTCTCTCTCTGCTATTGATAGCAAGGATCAACCGACAAGTGTATATGAAGGCGTGTAATTCGAGTTCACTCGATGAGTGAACTCATAGGCTCAAGACATAAAAACTGGTCACGAGCGTTGCTCTAGACATGCAAGCCTTCCTTTCAGTAAGATCGAGGCTGATCGTCGATCTCGACTCCACCTTCCTGCCCTAACCCTTAGCGCCCAAAAACCCATCGCTCTCAGCCTTGATTCGGCTGAGCATCCACAGGTCTCCGGAGCGGTGGAGAGGGGGGGGTGAAGAGTATTCCAAAGATTCACAGCCCTCCGAGTGGAGACGTTTCTCCTCATCTCAGTCCAAAATGGACGACCCCTCATCCTTAGATTGTGACCATCCCCCACCCCCCCCACTTCCCTGTTGTCGGCTCTCCAGCCGGAGGTTGGGGAGGGGAAACAACCTTTCAGCACCAACCCTGTCCAACCCTCGAGGCCTTTTGTACATTTCAATGAGGCCGCCTCTCACATCTCGACAATGCAGAGAATACTGGGCCATTTTCCAACCTCATCCCATAGGGATGACCCTCTCACCCCAGGATGCAGTTCAATGAGCGTTTGTGGCACACCCCTCTCAGGCAACCAGGTCACTTCTTAAGTAATGAGACCAATAACTCTGCATCATATGTTAATTAGTGGGTAAATACTTTTAATTCGTATACCGATGGGGCCTTTATACTACAAGTTTCTTTGTATTTCCTGGAGTCTGTGAGTCCAAGCAGGAAGGGGAATACTGAGGCACAGGCATCCACAGTAAGGGACAGGACAATAGCAAACTGCTTCCCTTTTCACATGACGGAGAAAGCCACTTCCTAGCCCACAACTGCTTACTCAGCTTGGAGAGCACGGGGTGGGGGGACAGTGAAGGGGGGAGGGAGGGAGTGAGAGAGAGAGAGAGACAGAAAGAGAGAGAGGGGGAGAGAGGGAGGAGGGAGAGAGACATGGAGGGAGGGTGAGAGAGAGAGGGAAGGGGAGAGAGACATGGAGGGAGAGAGAGGGAGGGAGAGAGAGGGGGAGGGAGAGAGAGGGGGAGGGAGAGAGACAGAGAGAGAGAGAGAGGGGGAGAGAGGGAGGAGGGAGAGAGACAGAGAGAGAGAGAGAGAGGGAGGGAGGGTGAGAGAGGGAGAGAGAGAAAGGGATGGAGAGGGAGGGATGGAGAGAGAGGGAGAGAGACAGGGAGGGGGAGGGGGAGAGACAGGGAGAGACAGAGAGAGACAAAGAGGGAGGGGGTGAGAGAGAGAGATAGGGGAGAAATGGAGAGTGGATAGATAGAGCGGAGAGATAGAGAGGGGAGAGATAGAGTGAAGGGAGAGGGTGAGTTAGAGAAGGGGGAGAGAGAGTCAGAGAGAGCCAGAGAGGGAAAGGGAGAGGGAGAGAGAGAGGGAGGGAGAGAGAGAGAGAGACGGAGGAGAGAAAGAGAGGGGGAGAGAAGAGGAAAGAGAGAGAGAGAGAGAGAAAGAGAGTGGGTAGAGAGAGTCAGAGAGAGGGAAAGGGAGAGGGAGAGAGATGGAGGGAGGGAGGGGGAGGGAGAGAGGGAGAGAGAAAGACGGAGGAGAGAAAGAGAGGAGGAGAGAAAGGGAAAGGGAGAGAGAGAGAGAGAAAGAGAGTGGGTAGAGCGAGAGAGAGGGAGGGTGAGACAAAGAGAGAGGGAGTGAGAGAGAGAGAGGACGATCGAGAGAGAGGGAGGGAGAGAGACAGAAAGCAGAAGAGGGAGAGAGAGAGAGGGAGGGAGAGAGAGAGAGAGAGAGTGGGAGGGAGAGTGAGAGGGAGAGAGAGAGTGAAAGAGGGAGGAGGAGAGCGAGGAGAGAAAGGGAGCGAGAGCGAGGGAGGGAGAGAGGGAGGGAAAGAGAGAGAGAGTGGGAGAGAGAGGGAGGGAAAGAGAGAGAGAGTGGAATGGAGAGTGAGAGAGGGAGGGAAGAGAGAGAAGTGGGAGAGAGAGAGGGAGGGAGAAAGATAGTGAGGGGGAGAGAGAGAGATGGCGGGAGAAAGAGCGAGGAAGATAGAGAGGGGGAGAGAGAGAGATAGAGAGGGAAGAGAGGAGGAAAGGGAGACGGAGAGAGAGAGAGAGAGAGAAAGAGAGAGTCAGTAGAGTGAGAGAGAGGGAGGGTGAGACAGAGAGGGAGGGAGGAGAGAGAGAGAGACAGAGAGAGATAGAGACAGAGAGAGAGAGAGAGTGGGACAGGAGAGAGAGAAAGAGACAGAGAGAGAGAGATAGGCAGAGAAAGAGACAGATGGGTAGAGAAGAGGGATAGAGAGACCTAGAGAGAGAGAGTGAGAGGCAGTGAGGGAGGGAGAGTTGTAGAGAGAGAGAGAGAGAGAGAGAAAGGGAGAGAGACAGAGACCCAGAGAGAGAGGGAGAGAAATAGGAGGCAAGCAGCGAGAGAGGTAGAGAGAGGGAGAGAAGAGAGAGAGAGGCATAAAGAGAGGCAGAGGGATGGACAGAGACAGAATAAAATGGATAGGCAGGAAAACAAGAGAGACAAAAATAGAGGGGGAGAGACAGAAAGAGGAACAGAGAATGTGGCAGAAATAGAGACAGGGAAGTCAGGAGAGAGAGTAATCAAAATCCATGCATCAAAACAGCTAAAGTGTTTCCCCAAATTGATCTGTCCTCAGCCTTTCTCTCAAGTTAGTGAGTCAGCTGAAGGAGGCCCTTCAGCCCATCTCATCTCATTCTGCCAGAATACTAACCCTAACTGTTTTTTAATTGCAGCGTCCCTCAATCACACATGTTACAACCCATAATAATAACAATGCGCCTTTATATATAGCGCCTTTAACACAGTCAAACACCCCAAGGTGCTTCACAGGAGCGATTATCAAACAACATTGGACCCCGGGCCGCAGAAGGAGATATTAGGGACATGTGACCAAAAGCTCGGTCAAAGAGGTTTGGTTCGGGAGCTTTTTAGAGGAGCCTCTCCTCATAAGACATCCCGTCCAGTCCTGGTATTAGTCTGGTAAACATTCTCCGAACTGCTTCTAATGCATTTACATCTTTCTTTAAATAAGGAGACCAGTACTGTACACAATACTCCAGATGTGGTCTCACCAATGCCCTGTACAATACTTTTGTCATCAATTCCCCACACAGTAAATGATAAGAGGAGGAGAGAGAGAGAGAGAGCAGGAGAAACAGAGAGGTTTAGGGAGGGGATTCCAGAGCTTAGGGCCTCCCCAGGCAGCTGAAGGCCCAGCCGCCAATGGTGGAGCGATGGGAATCGGGGGGATGGTCAAGAGGTCAGTACTGGGAGGGTTGCGGAGTTAAATTCTGGTCCCCTGGTCCATCCCTCGGTCCCACAGCCACCCTACCTCAGTGGCGCCTGCGCTAAGCCGTGCCCCTTCGCATCCTGACCCTGTGAGCTGTCGAGCTCCGTCCCAGGGCGTGACACGCTGGGGCTTGCTCCTCCTTGGCTTGGCTCAGCAAGCCTAACCTTAAGGTGGGTTTCCTGCGGAAATCAAATCGTAAAAACCAGACGTTTGAGCTGTGTCCAGGATTCAAGGGGAAGGGACGAGCAATGGGTGGAAAGTTATTTCCACTGATTCACTTGGCAAGGGGACAGGCCAAGGAGTATCGCAGATGAGATAAAGGCACCATCAATCTTTTCATGGAAAGAACATCACCAGAATGATCAGCGCTGACCACAAGCGACGATCGCAAACCAAGAACTTGGCAATTTTACACAGCGCCGCGCCTCACCCCACCTCAGGACCGCTCCGCAGCAAAAAGGAGGACTTGTTTTTTTTTTTTGGAAGCCTGGTCACTCTTGTGATTTAGTGAACGTGGCAGCCAATTTGTGCACAGCAAGATCCCACAAACAGCGGCGTGATCGTGGCCCAGATCATCCATTACGTACAAATGTACGAATTCGGAGCAGGACGGGGTGGGATGGGGTGGGGAGGGGTGGGGGGGAGTAGGCCACTCGGCCCCTCGGGCCTGCCTGCCCCCGCCATAGGTTAAGGTCATGGCTGATCTGGTTGTAATCTCAGCCCCGCATTCCTGCCTGGCCCCCACCCCCCCCCAGCAACCTGTCACCACCCCCCGCCCCCCTACCCCACCTCCCTTGTTAATCAAGAATCTATCCAGCTCTGCCTTAGAAATATTCAGTCTCTGCTCCCGTCGCCTCTTGAGGAAGAGAGTTCCAAAGACTCACGACCCTCTGAGAGTAAAAAACTCTCCTCATCTTCCGTCTTAAATGGGCGACCCCCTTATTTTTAAACAGCGACCCCCCACCTCGTTCTAGATTCCCCCACAAGAGGAAACATCCTCTCTGCATCCCACCCTGTCGAGGCCCCTCAGGATCCTAAAGGTTTCAATTAAGTTGCCTCTTACTCTTCTAAACTCCAGCGGATACAGGCCTAACGTGTCCAACCTCTCCTCGTAAAGACAACCCGCCCAATTCCTGGTATGAGTCTGGTAAACATTCTCCCAACTGCTTCTAACGCATTTCCATCTTTCTTTAAATAAGGAGACCAGTACTGTACACAGTACTCCAGATGTGGTCTCATCAATGCCCTGCACAATACTTTTGCAATCATTTTCCCCTCACAGTCAAGGATAACATCCTATGCGCTTTCCTAATTACTTGCTGAACCTGCATGCTAACCTTTGGTGATTCATGCATGAAGATACCCAGATCCCTCTGAATCTCAGAGTCTGCAATCTCTCACTGTTTCGATATTAAGCTTTTTTTTTTCATTCCTCCTGCCCCAAAATGAACGATATTCACATTTGCCCCACGTTATGCTCCATTCGCCAGATCTCCGGTCCCTTCGTCCTAGTCATTTATGTAAATCATAAAAACATCGAGGCCCCAGGACTGATCCCCGTGGCACATCCCGCTCATCACGTCCTGCCAACCAAGAGAAAGAAAGGCCCATTTATGCCAACTCTCTGCTTCCTGTTAGCCGGCCAATCTTCTATCCTTGCCAATGTGTTAATCCCCGGACACCAGGAGCATTTATTTTCTGCAATAGCGCTTTTTTCCTTGAGTGATGTTGATTGAGGGATAAAGGTTGACCCCAGTACGCTGCAGAGAGGACCACCACAGCTCCGAAACTTTTAACAACAGTGCAGTGCTAATGTCGCTGGATGAGGAACCCAGGCTAATGCCCTGGGTGGGGAGGGGGGCACTGGTTCAAATCCCACCACGGTAGCTGTTGGAATTTAAATTCAACAATTTAAAATAAAAATCTTGAACGTGAAACCTAGTCTCAGTGACGGGTGACCATGGCAACTATCGGAATTGTTGTAAAAGCCCATGTGGTTGACCAATGCTCCTTAGGGAAGGAAATTGGCCATCGCTGCCTGGTCTGGCTGGCTGACATGGGACTGCAGACCCACAGCAATGTGGTTGACTCTAAGATGGCCGAGCAAGCCACTCAGCTCAGGGGCATTTAGGGACGGGCAACGACTGCTGGCCTGTGAAAGAATGATGAGCAGAAAATTGACAGCCTCGACAGGTTTTTTAGCGGGGAGGTGAGTTCCAGGTTTCCTCTCCCCTTTCATGTGAAGGAGTGCTTCCTGACGTCACCCCATGAACGGCCAGGCTCGGACTTTAAGGTCCTGCCCCCACATTCCAGACTCCACAGCACCCGCACCCACCCAACACCCACCTCCGCCACCTCCACCACCTCACAACCAGAGGAAATAGTTTCTGTCTATCGACTCTACCGAATCCTTTAATCATCTTAAACCCCCCTCGATTAGACCACCCCTTCATCTTTGATAACCGACGTCATGTGAATCGGTATGAAAGTGTGTTCGGCGAAACTCACAAAGGCTTTTCTTTTAGCCTGTAATTAAGCCACAGTAATTAAAGTGCAGTCCGAGGACATTCAGCCCATCCCATCCATTCTAATTCTTCAATTGAAGATATTGACTCTGGGCCCATTCTGCTGCACTGCACCTTTCCGAATTCTATCCAGCACATGGTTAATGGAGTTTATCACCTACCCTCGCATGACTGACGGAGTGAACCCTCCCCAAGTGACTAACAAGCACGTGTCTGAGTCGAAAGGTTATGGGTTCGAGTCCCCAGTCCAGAGACTTAAAGCCATAATTGAGGCTGTTACTTCCGGTGACAGCACTTAAGGGGCACTGCACTGTCGGAGGGTCAGTACTGAGGGAGTGCTGCACTGTCGGAGGGTCAGTACTGAGGGAGTGCTGCACTGTCGGAGGGTCAGTACTGAGGGAGCGCTGCACTGTCGGAGGGTCAGTACTGAGGGAGTGCTGCACTGTCGGAGGGTCAGCACTGAGGGAGCGCTGCACTGTCAGAGGGTCAGTACTGAGGGAGTGCTGCACTGTCAGAGGGTCAGTATTGAGGGAATGCTGCACTGTCAGAGGGTCAGTATTGAGGGAGTGCTGCATTGTCAGAGGGTCAGTATTGAGGGAGTGCTGCACTGTCAGAGGGTCAGTATTGAGGGAGTGCTGCACTGTCGGAGGGTCAGTACTGAGGGAGCGCTGCACTGTCAGAGGGTCAGTATTGAGGGAGTGCTGCACTGTCAGAGGGTCAGTACTGAGGGAGCGCTGCACTGTCAGAGGGTCAGTATTGAGGGAGTGCTGCACTGTCGGAGGGTCAGTGCTGAGGGAGTGCTGCACTGTCAGAGGGTCAGTACTGAGGGAGTGCTGCACTGTCAGAGTGTCAGTACTGAGGGAGTGCTGCACTGTCAGAGGGTCAGTACTGAGGGGGTGCTGCACTGTCGGAGGGTCAGTACTGAGGGAGTGCTGCACTGTCAGAGGGTCAGTACTGAGGGAGTGCCGCACTGTCAGAGGGTCAGTACTGAGGGAGTGCTGCACTGTCAGAGGGTCAGTACTGAGGGAGTGCCGCACTGTCAGAGGGTCAGTACTGAGGGAGTGCCGCACTGTCAGAGGGTCAGTACTGAGGGAGTGCCGCACTGTCAGAGGGTCAGTACTGAGGGAGTGCCGCACTGTCAGAGGGTCAGTACTGAGGGAGTGCCGCACTGTCAGAGGGTCAGTACTGAGGGAGTGCCGCACTGTCAGAGGGTCAGTACTGAGGGAGTGCCGCACTGTCAGAGGGTCAGTACTGAGGGAGTGCTGCACTGTCAGAGGGTCAGTACTGAGGGAGTGCTGCACTGTCAGAGGGTCAGTACTGAGGGAGTGCTGCACTGTCAGAGGGTCAGTACTGAGGGAGTGCTGCACTGTCAGAGGGTCAGTACTGAGGGAGTGCTGCACTGTCGGAGGGTCAGTACTGAGGGAGTGCTGCACTGTCAGAGATGCTAGTTTTCAGATGAGACATTAAAACCGAGGCCCCGTCTGCCCCCTCAGGTGGGTGTAAAAGATCCCACGGCCGCTATTTGGAAGAAGAGCAGGTGGGGGGAGTTCTCCCCCGGTGTGCTGGGGCCAATATTTATCCCTCAGCCAACTTCACTAAAAACACAGATAATCTGAGTTATTGTCACGTTGCTGTTCCTGGGATCTTGCTGTGCACAAACTGGCTGCTGTGTTTCCTACATGACAACAGTGACCACTGGTCGAACAAAGTCCTTCAGTGCCTGTGAAACGCTTTGGGGCGTCCTGAGTTGGGGAAATGCAAGTCTCTCTCCTTCTCGCTGGCTCTTTCTCCCTCCTCTCTCTCTCTCTCTCTCTCTTCCTGTGATTTCTCTCTCGCTGTCCCTCTGTCTCTGATCTGTCTCGCTCGCTGTCGTGAGGAAGCTGTCGTTCAGCCCATCGCACCCATCTCAGCATGGCCTTCCCTGGCACCTCTAGCTCCTCACTCCGATATTGAGCTGATGGTGATGGGGTGGGCGTAAATCTTGGCCTCTCTCTCACTCTCTCTCTCTCTCTCTGTTGCGGGAGGGCTGGATGAGGTGTCAGGGATTTCAGATGTCAGGAAACGACACTAAGCAGATCACCAAGGTTTTACAATGAGGGGCAGGCTGCCAGACTAAGTCCAGGCAAGAGGGCATGTGGAAACCAGAAAAGTCATGCTGCTAGGATTTGTAATTCTCAACCAGGGAATCTGCCGTCCGTAAATATTTTCCTAATGTGACCGTTGGCCAACATTAATATTCCCACATCAGAACAGTGATGTAGGAGGAGATGTTAATCCCTTCTTAAAATAAAACTGGCTTTCCGAAAACAACTACTGAACGCAAAAATTTGGGTCGAAGTTTTGACCAGGTCTGCGGCGGAGTGCAGAACTGTCAACCCGAGGTCAGGCAGTTCACTCCAAAGTATCTCACGGCATTGGCACAGAGTGACCGCCCTGTCCCCAGTGGCACCCAGTATAGACTTGGCACTGGGCAAAGTTGCAGGACCGGAATCGTGGGAAATTATCACCCTTTAGCTACACTGGGGGCGCTTGTTGGGGACAGTGTAGAGGGAGCTTTACTCTGTATCTAACCCCGTGCTGTACCTGTCCTGGGAGTGTTTGATGGGTCAGTGTAGAGGGAGCTTCACTCTGTATGTAACCCCGTTCTGTACCCGTCCTGGGAGTGTTTGATGGGGACGGTGTAGAGGGAGCTTTACTCTGTATCTAACCCCGTGCTGTACCTGTCCTGGGAGTGTTTGATGGGGACAGTGTAGAGGGAGCTTTACTCTGTATGTAACCCCGTGCTGTACCTGTCCTGGGAGTGTTTGATGGGGACAGTGTAGAGGGAGCTCCACCACTGGCGGCCGTGCCTTCAGCTGCCTGGACCCTAAGCTCTGGAATTGCTAAACCTCTCCACCTCTCTGTCCTTCTCCACCATTAAGTCGTTCATTACGCCTCCCTCTTTGACCGAGCTTTTGGTCACCTGTCCCTGATATCTCCGTATGCGGTTCGGGGTCAAATCTGTGTCTAATCTACATTCTTGTGAAGAGCCTTGGGGTATTTCTTGAGGTTGAATGTATGATATAAGTGTAGGTTGTTATTGAGTGTCAATTGAATACAACCCAAAGAAACTCAAAAGATTCTCTGGTGAGTTATCAAGTTAATGGGAATGAGAGGAAAATACAATTTCAGAGAATGTTGGACCAGAAATGACATTTTGATTGCTTAAAGTCTGGAAATAAAAACATACACCATAACAAACTGACTGATTCCTTCTGTGACAACCGGATATTTATTTTTCTTGTTGTGTGATGAATTGCTACATCAGTGTGGCTGAGAATCAGACACTGTTGGTGTGTGCCATTTACAGTCTGAGCTTGGGACACCACAATTCAGTTAGGGCTCAGAGTGAATCTCGCGCAATTCTTCGGGGTCTTGACAGGGTAGATGCTGAGAGGTTGTTTCCTCATGTGGGAGAGTCTAGGACCAGAGGGCATAATCTCAGAGCAAGGGGTCGCCCATTTAAGACAGAGATGAGGAGGAATTTCTTCTCCCAGAGGGTAGTGAGTCTGCGGAGTTCTTTACTGCAGAGGGCTGTAGAGGCTGGGTCATTAAGTATATTCAAGGCTGAGGTAGACAGGTTTTTAATCAGTAAAGGAATCAAGGGTTATGGGGAAAAGGCATCTCTCTCTCCCGCTTTAAGATGGTCCTTAAGATCGCCCTTGTGGATCGAGGTTTTGATCACCTGTCCCTAGTGTCTCTTTATGTGGCTCGGGGTCAGGTTTTTTGGCTGATTTATGGTCCTGTGAGGCACCTTGGGACATCTTCACCAAGTTAAAGCTGCAAAATGATTGAAGGTTCTCGCTTGGAGGGTCGGAGAGGTTGAGGGAGGGAATTCCAGAGCTCAGGGCCCCCCCGAGGCAGCTGAAGGCACGGCCGCCGATGGTGGGAGCGACGGGAATCGGGGGGGATGGTCAAGGGGCCGGAATCGGAAGGAGCGCCAGAGATCTGGGAGGCATGCACATCAAGGTTAAAGTTGGCAAGCCTGGACATGAGGCTCAGTACTGTAGGTGCACTGGCAGCACCTATCGATCCTATTTAGAAATACAAGTCATCATGTATGAATTCCCGATTGACCAGATGCGGCCAGGGTTGAACCTATGGTGTTACGATGGCAAGTCCCCCCTGGGAAAAGCTGGCCCACTTTCCGTGAGAGGTTGAGGCTGTGGGCTTTGGGACAGACTCTTACTGGGATAATCAAATAACTCACAGGGCAGGGGAGCTGCTCTTTGACAAGGAGGTTGGGATCTGAGTTCCTGAAAAGCCAGTCTTAGCACGGGGGCATAACTGGCAAGGCTGGCATTTATTGTCCATCCCGAGACGCCCCTTGAGAAGGTGGCGATGGGTCACTTTCTTGAGCCGTTTCAGCCCCGTGTATTGAAGGGGGTCCCACGGAGCCGTTAGGGAGGCAGTTCCAGGATTTTGACCCAGTGACGATGAAGGAACGGCCGGTATATCTCCAAGTCGGGGCGGTGTGTGTGTGTGACTGGGAGGGGAGCTTGGAGGTGATGCTGTTCCCAGGCTGCTGCTCTGGGGGTTGGGGGAGGGAGGGTGGAGGGGAGTGCGAAAACAGTGGCGAGGGGGCTGGGGGCGGGGGGGCTCTGTGCCTGAAAGGAAGCTGCCTCTCAGTGGCCAGTCAAGAGAGGCCGGGCGAGAAACCCTCAAGCTGAGCCCTCTCCATGAATCAGCAGCAAACCCCACCCCCTGCCCCTAGTGTCCTTATCAAACACCTTCTGCTGTTTCCTGATCTGAAGCTGCTGAAAATCCACATTTCAGACTGCCTGCCAGGATTGAGAAGAACAATTCCACTTTCGGCAACTCCCTGTATAAGAGTCAGCCTCGGCAACCCACGCAAACAGCAAGATACTTACATTTCTGTGGCGCCTTTCACCGCCTCCAGACGCCCCAAAGGGCTTCGCAGCCAACTAAGTATTTTTTTCCCACCCCCCAACCGGAGTCCAGTCATTGCAGCCGATTGGCGCACAGCAAGATCCCGCAAGCGGCAGTGTCGTTGTCGCCCATATCATCTGCGTTTTCAGTGACGTTGGGTTAAGGGATGAATATTGGTCCCGGGACACCGGGGGTAACTCCCCCCACCCCCCCCCACACCCCCCACCTCTCTTCTTCCAAATAATGGCCGTGGGATCTTTCACCCCCACCTGAGAGGGCCTCGGTTTAACGTCTCATCTGAAAGATGGATTGAAATGCCTTTAAATTTAGATCAAGTGTACCCTTGCTGTCCATCACACCCTGGGGGACCATGTGTCCTGTGTCATGCCAGTTACATTGCTTTGTGCATTCGATATGAAATTCCACCTCTGAGCTTTTCCTCCACCTGATTGGTCGCAATGAAAACCTGTGGATGACAATCAGATTTGTGTCAACTGAGATGACCTTCCCTTAATTCAGATCATTTTCCAGGCTTGTCAACTTTATTGTGTACCTGCTCTGGGAATGTTTGATGGGGACAGTGTAGAGGGAGCTTTACTCTGTATCTAACCCCGTGCTGTACCTGCCCTGGGAGTGTTTGATGGGGACAGTGTAGAGGGAGCTTTACTCTGTATCTAACCCCGTGTTGTACCTGTCCTGGGAGTGTTTGATGGGGACAGTGTAGAGGGAGATTTACTCTATATCTAACCCCGTGCTGTACCTGTCCTGGGAGTGTTTGATGGGGATAGTGTAGAGGGAGCTTTACTCTGTATCTAACCCCGTGCTGTACCTGTCCTGGGAGTGTTTGATGGGGACAGTGTAGAGGGAACTTACAGAGATAGGGAGGGTTGTCGGGGCTGGAGGAGGTTACAGAGATAGGGAGCGTTGTAGGGGCTGGAGGAGGTTACAGAGATAGGGAGGGTTGTAGGGACTGGAGGAGGTTACAGAGATAGGGAGGGTTGTAGGGGCTGGAGGAGATTACAGAGATAGGGAGGGTTGAAGGGGCTGGAGGAGGTTACAGAGATAGGGAGGGTTGTCGGGGCTGGAGGAGATTACAGAGATAGGGAGGGTTGTAGGGGCTGGAGGAGGTTACAGAGACAGGGAGGATTGTAGAGACTGGAGGAGGTTACAGAGATAGGGAGGGTTGTAGGGACTGGGGGAGGTTACAGAGATAGGGGGCTGGGACAGGCGAGGAGGGATTCGAAAACAAAGATGAGAATGTTAAAATGGAGGCAATGCCTGACCGTGTGTCAGTGTCGGTCAGCGAGTGACGGGGCGGGTGGGGGTGATGGATGAACGGGACTCACTGCGAGTTAGGATGTGGGGGCAGTGGAGCTTTGGATGAGTTGGAGATTACGGAGGGTGGGAGATGGGAGGTCAGGTTGGGGAGCGTCGGAAAAAACATTGATGGATGTAAGAAAGACACAGATAACTCTATGGTTAGAATACATTCCTCGGACTTAGTGCTGGTTGAGGTTCCAGAATCTCGGAATCACATCTGGAGATCCGAACTGGAGGAATGGAATGCCAATTGCTATTCGTGCCCCTGGTTATTTTTCAATGTTCCTTGTGGTTCTATAAAATATTAAACGATCTAGCCAATTCCTTTAAAAATAACATTAATTTTGGGAAAACATGCCTCCCTAAAAAGTCTAGTGGTTAAAATATTCACAATAAAAAGATATTCAACTCAAATTTATATGGACCATTTAACAGAGACCACAAGAACTCTCCCGAACGCCGCAGCATTCTAGGTTTGTAAGAGAGCTATTAACATCTCTTCATTTTCTCTCCTGCTTTGCCCAATCCCGAAAGGAGACAACAGTGGCTCACTCAGAGGCTAAAGGTTACGGGTTCCTGCTCCAGAGACTGGAGCACAAAAGTCCAGGCAGACTCCTTGATTGCCTTATAAAGAACATTACTGAGTGTTCTCATTCGTATAGTGGTATAGAGGCATAGTGCTCAGGTGCTGAGGGAGCGCTGCACTGTTGGAGGGTCAGTACTGAGGGAGCGCTGCACTGTCGGAGGGTCAGTACTGAGGGAGTGCCGCACTGTCGGAGGGTCAGTACTGAGGGAGTGCCGCACTGTCGGAGGGTCAGTACTGAGGGAGCGCTGCACTGTTGGAGAGTCAGTACTGAGGGTGTGCTGCACTGTCGGAGAGTCAGTACTGAGGGAGTGCTGCAATGTCGGAGAGTCAGTACTGAGGGAGTGCTGCACTGTCGGAGGGTCAGTACTGAGGGAGTGCTGCACTGTCAGAGGGTCAGTACTGAGGGAGTGCTGCACTGTCAGAGGGTCAGTTCCGAGGGAGTTTTTTTAAAAAATTCATTCGCGGGATGTGGGCTTCACTGGCTGGGCCAGCATTTATTGCCCATCCCTAATTGCCCCTTGAGAAGGTGGTGATGAGCTGTCTTCTTGAACCACTACAGTCCCTGTGGTGTAGGTACACCCACAGTGCTGTTAGGAAGGGAGTTGCAGGATTTTGACCCAGCGACTGTGAAGGAACGGCCGATATATTTCCAAGTCAGGATGGTGAGTGGCTTGGAGGGGAACTTCCAGGTGGTGATGTTCCCATGTGTCTGCTGCCCTTGTCCTTCTAGATGGTAGAGGTCGTGGGTTTGGAAGGTGCTGTCGAAGGAGCCTTGGTGAGTTGCTGCAGTGCATCTTGTAGATGGTACACACACTGCTGCTACTGTGCGTCGGTGGTGGAGGGAATGAATGTTTATGGATATGGTGCCAATCAAGTGGGCTGCTTTGTCCTGGATGGTGTCGAGCTTCTTGAGTATTGTGGGAGCTGCACTCATCCAGGGCAAGTGGGGAGTATCCATCACACTCCTGACTTGTGCCTTGTAGATGGTGGACAGGCTTTGGGGAGTCAGGAGGTGAGTGACTCACCGCAGGATTCCCAGCCTCTGACCTGCTCTTGTAGCCACAGTATTTATATGGCTGGTCCAGTTCAGTTTCTGGTCAATGGTAACCCCCCAGGATGTTGATGGTGGGGGATTCAGTGATGGTAATGCCATTGAATGTCATGGGGCGATGGTTAGATTCTCTCTTGTTGGAGATGGTCATTGCCTGACACTTGTGTAGTGTGAATGTTACTTGCCACTTGTCAGCCCAAGCCTGGATATTGTCCAGGTCTTGTTGCATTTGGACATGGGCTGCTTCAGTATCTGAGGAGTCACAAATGGTGCTGAGCATTGTGCAATCATCAGCGAACATCCCCACTTCTGACCTTATGATGGAAGAAAGGTCACTGATGAAGCAGCTGAAGATGGTTGGGCTGCGGACACTACCCTGAGGAACTCCTGCAGTGATGTCCTGGGGCTGAGATGACTGACCTCCAACTACCACAACCATCTTCCTTTGTACTAGGTATGACTCCAACCAGTGGAGAGTTTTCCCCCTGATTCCCATTGACTCCAGTTTTGCTAGGGCTCCTTGATGCCACACTCGGTCAAATGCTGCCTTGATGTCAAGGGCAGTCACTCTCACCTCACCTCGGGAGTTCAGCTCTTTTGTCCATGTTTGAACCAAGGTTGTAATGAGGTCAGGAGCTGAGTGGCCCTGGCAGAACCCAAACTGAGCGTCAGTGAGCAGGTTATTGCTAAGCAATACTTTACTGATGATAGAGATTCGTCTGATGGGGGGTGGTGGGGGTGGTAATTGGCCAGCTTCGATTTGTCCTGCTTTTTGTGAACAGGACTTACCTGGGCCATTTTCCACACAGCCGGGTAGATGCCAGTGTTGTAGCTGTGCTGAAACAGCTTGGCTAGGGGTGCGGCAAGTTCTGGAGCACAAGTCTTCAGTACTATTGCTGGAATATTGTCAGGGCCCATAGCCTTTGTAGTATTGAGTCCTTCAGCTTTTTCTTGATTTCACATGGAGTGAATCGAATTGGCTGAAGACTGGCACCTGTGATGCTGGGGACCTCCGGAGGAGTCCGAGATGGATCATCCAATCAGCACTTCTGGCTGAAGATTGTAGCAAATGTTTCAGCCTTATCTTTTGCACTGATGTGCTGGGCTCCTCCATCATTGAGGATGAGGATATTTGTGGAGCCTCCTCCTCCATTGAGTTGTTTAATTGTCCACCACCATTCACAACTGGATATGGCAGGACTGCAGAGCTTAGATCTGATCCATTGATGTGGGATCGCTTAGCCCTGTCTATCACTTGCTGCTTATGCTGTTTGGCAAGTAGTCCTGTGTTATAGCTTCACCAGGTTGACACCTCATTTTTAGCTATGCCTGGTGCTGCTCCTGGCTTGCCCTCCTGCATTTTTCATTGAACCAGGGTTGATCCCCTGGCTTGATGCTAATGGTAGTGTGGGGGATATGCTGGGCCATGAGGTTACAGATTGTGTTCGAGTGCAATTGTGCTGCTGCTGATGGCCCACAGCGCCTCATGGATGCCCAGTCTTGAGTTGCTAGATCTATTCGGAATCTATCCCATTTAGCACGGTGGTCGTGCCACACAACACGATGGAGGGTATCCTCAATGTGAAGTTGGGACTTCATCTCCACACTGACTGTGCAGTGGTCACTCCTACCGACACTGTCATGGACAGATGCATCTGCGGCAGGCCGGTTGGTGAGGATGAGGTAAAGTATGTTTTTCCCTCTTGTTGGTTCCCTCACCGCCTGCTGCAGACCCAGTCTAGCAGCTATGAGCTTTAGGACTCACTCAGTTCAGTCAGTAGTGGTGCTACCGAACCACTCTTGGTGATGGACATTGAAGTCCCCCACCCAGAGTACATTCTGCACCCCTGCCACCCTCAGTGCTTCCTCCAAGTGGTGTCCAACATGGAGGAGCAGTGATTCATCAGCAGAGGGTGGGCGGTACATGGTCATCAGCAGGAGGTTTCCTTGCCCATGTTTGACCTGATGCCATGAGACTTCATGGGGTCCGGAGTTGATGTTGAGGACTCCCAGGGCAACTCCCTCCCGACTGTTTACCACTGTGTCACCACCTCTGCTGGGTCTGTCCTGCCGGTGGGACAGGACATACCCAGGGATGGTGATGGTGGAGTCTGGGACATTATCTGTAAGGTATGATTCCGTGAGAATGACTATGTCAGGCTGTTTCTTGACTAGTCTGTGAGGCAGCTCTCCCAATTCCGGCACTCGCCCCCAGATGTTAGTAAGGGGGACTTTGCAGGGTTGACAGGGCTGAGTTTGTCGTTGTCGTTTCCGGTGCCTAGGTCGATGCCGGGTGGTCCGTCCAGTTTCATTCCTTTTTTGAGGCTTTGTAGCGGTTTGATACAGCTGAGTGGCTTGCTTGGCCATTTCAAGAGTCAACCACATTGCTGTGGGTCTGGAGTCACATGTAGGCCAGACCAGGTAAGGAAGACTGATCGACTAGGTAAGGACGACAGATTTCCTTCCCTAAAAGATATTAGTGAATCAGATGGGTTTTTACAACAACCATAAATGGTTTCATGGTCATCCTCAGATTTTTAATTCCAGATTTTTATTCAGTTTCCACCATCTGCTGTGGCAGGATTTGAACCCAGATCCCCAGAGCATTACCCTAGGTCTCTGGATCACTAGTCCAGTGACAATACCACTACGACATCGTCTCCCCTTGTCTGAGGTTCAGCACTGTCGGAGGGTCAGTACTGAGGGAGTCCTGCACTGTCGGAGGGTCAGTACTGAGGGAGTCCTGCACTGTCGGAGGGTCAGTACTGAGGGAGTGCTGCACTGTCGGAGGGTCAGTACTGAGGGAGTCCTGCACTGTCGGAGGGTCAGTACTGAGGGAGTCCTGCACTGTCGGAGGGTCAGTACTGAGGGAGTGCTGCACTGTCAGAGGGTCAGTACTGAGGGAGTGCTGCACTGTCGGAGGGTCAGTACTGAGGGAGTGCTGCACTGTCACAGGATCAGTACCGAGGAAGTCCTGCACTGTCGGAGGGTCAGTACTGAGGGAGTGCTGCACTGTCACAGGATCAGTACTGAGGGAGTGCTGCACTGTCGGAGGGTCAGTACTGAGGGAGTGCTGCACTGTCAGAGGGTCAGTACTGAGGGAGTGCTGTACTGTCACAGGATCAGTACCGAGGGAGTGCTGCACTGTCGGAGGGTCAGTACCGAGGAAGTCCTGCACTGTCAGAGGGTCAGTACTGAGGGAGTGCTGCACTGTCACAGGATCAGTACCGAGGGAGTGCTGCACTGTCGGAGGGTCAGTACTGAGGGAGTGCTGCACTGTCGGAGGGTCAGTACTGAGGGAGTGCTGCACTGTCGGAGGGTCAGTACTGAGGGAGTGCTGCACTGTCGGAGGGTCAGTACTGAGGGAGTGCTGCACTGTCAGAGGGTCAGTACTGAGGGAGTGCTGCACTGTCGGAGGGTCAGTACTGAGGGAGTGCTGCACTGTCACAGGATCAGTACCGAGGAAGTCCTGCACTGTCGGAGGGTCAGTACCGAGGAAGTCCTGCACTGTCGGTGGGTCAGAGCTGAGGGAGCGCTGCACTGTCGGAGGGTCAGTACCGAGGGAGTGCTGCACTGTCGGAGGGTCAGTACTGAGGGAGTGCTGCACTGTCGGAGAGTCAGTACTGAGGGAGCGGTGCACTGTCGGAGGGTCAGTACCGAGGGAGTGCTGCACTGTCGGAGGGTCAGTATTGAGGGGGTGTTGCACTGTTAGAGGGTCAGTACTGAGGAGGTGCTGCACTGTTAGAGGGTCAGTACTGAGGAGGTGCTGCACTGTTGGAGGGTCAGTACTGAGGGAGCGCTGCACTGTCGGAGGGTCAGTACTGAGGGAGTGCTGAACTGTCGAAGGGTCAGTACCAAGGGAGCGCTGCACTGTCGGGGGGTTAGTACTGAGGGAGTGCTGAACTGTCGAAGGGTCAGTACTGAGGGAGTGCTGAACTGTCGAAGAGTCAGTACCAAGGGAGCGCTGCACTGTCGGGGGGTTAGTACCGAGGGAGCGCTGAACTGTCGAAGGGTCAGTACCAAGGGAGCGCTGCACTGTCGGGGGGTTAGTACCGAGGGAGTGCTGAACTGTCGAAGGGTCAGTACCAAGGGAGCGCTGCACTGTCGGGGGGTTAGTACCGAGGGAGCGCTGAACTGTCGAAGGGTCAGTACCAAGGGAGCGCTGCACTGTCGGGGGGTTAGTACCGAGGGAGCGTGGCACTGTCGGAGGGTCAGTACCAAGGGAGCGCTGCACTGTCAGAAGTGACATCTTCCGGATGTGATGTTGAACCAGGTCCCCCGTCAGCCATCTCGGACGAGGTGTAAAAGACCCCATGGCCACTAACTAGCAGGACAAGGCGAGGTCTGCCCTGTGTCCTGGATGCAATATTCATACCTCAATCTCTTAAAAAAAAATCGGGGGTCATTATCACGTTGATGTTTGTGGGAGCTTGCTGTGCATAAATTAGCGCCGCGTTTCTGACATTACGATAGTGAGCACACTTCAAAAGGCACTTCCTTGTCTCTGAAGCCCTTTGGGACTTCCTGAAGTCATGAGAGGCAAGACAAAATGCAAGGCTCTCTCTAAAACTGGAATGAAAATGACTTCCATGGCTGAAGCAACACTCTCCCTCTCTCAGACAGGAATGTGGGGTTAAGGCTACAACCAGAACAGCCATGATCTTATTGAACGCTGCAGCTGGGTCGAGGGGCTGAGTGGCCTCCTTCTGCTGCCTATGATCATATGTATGTCTGTACTAATTTGGAAATAAACTTGTTAAATTATACCAGTTAGTACCGAATTACAGCATAGATTCATCAGCACAGGAGGTGGCCCTTCAGCCCATCGTGCCTGTGCTGGATCTATCCAATTAGTTCCACTCTTCCTCCCCCCACCCCACCCCACCCCAGGCTCTTTCCCCCATATCCCTGCAAATTTTTCCCCTTCCAGTATTTATCCAATTCCCCCCCTTTTGAAAGTTCCTGTTGAATCTGCTTCCACCGCCCTTTCAGGCAGCGCCTTCCAGATCACAGCAACTCGCTGCGTCCAAAAAAAACAAATTCTCCTCATCTCCCCCTCTGGTTCTTTTCCCCGATTCCCTTCAATCTGGGTCCCTCTGGTTACCGACCCTCCTGCCGCTGGAAACACTTTCTCCTTATTGACTCTATCCAAACCCCCTCATGATTTTGAACGCCTCACTTAAATTTGCCTGGAACGTTTAAGAACAGGAAAGGGTAGTATCTCAGACCGTACACCACCAGAGCCTTGTTAGTAAAGCCAAGATTAGCTAATGTTCCATCGTAAAACCAGTCAGCAGGTCTGGCGGCATCTGTGGAGAAACAGAGTTGACGTTTCAGGTTGATGTCCTTTCATCTGCCTTTGGTCGGTTCCAGTTCTAACGAATGGTCATTAACTATTTCTCTCTTCACAGATTCTGTCTGACATGCTGAGGATTTCCAGCGCTTTCTGATTTTACCTCAGGTTTCCAGCCGCAGGATTTTGTTTTTGTAGTAGCCAATGTTCTTCTCTGCGTGCCCAACACCATGGCAACAACTTGCATTTGATGTACTGAAATGTCCCCAAGGTTCTTCACAGGGACAGGCACCAGACAAAAATCTGACCCCATGCCACACATAAGGACCTAAAGCTTGGTCAAAGAGGGAGGTTGAAAAGAGCGTCTTAATGGGAGAGAGAGAGACAGAGAGGTTTAGGGAGTGAATTCCAGAGCTCAGGGCCCCAGGCAGCTGAAGGCACGGCCGCCAATGGTGGAGCGATGGGAATCGGGGGATGGTCAAGAGGCCGGAATTGGAGGTGCAGAATTGTGGAGGATACGTCACTGAGCCAGCAGCTGGAGGTATAAGCTCCACCTGCACACCCACCCGTGCACACACCCGCTCTCTCTCACACCCTCTCACACACACCCGCTCTCTCTCTCACCCTCTCACACACACCCGCTCTCTCTCACACCCTCTCACACACACACACACACCCGCTCTCTCTCTCACACACCCTCTCTCACACACACACACACACACCCTCTCTCACACACACACACCCCCTCTCTCACACACACACACCCCCTCTCTCTCTCACACACACACACACACCCCCTCTCTCACTCACACACACACACCCTCTCTCACACACACACACCCTCTCTCACACACACACACCCTCTCTCACACACACCCACCCCCTCTCACACACACACCCCCTCTCACACACACACACACCCCCTCTCTCTCTCTCACACACACACACACCCCCTCTCTCACTCACACACACACACACACACACACCCTCTCTCACACACACACACCCCCTCTCACACACACACACCCTTTCACACACACACACCCTTTCACACACACACATGCCCTCTCTCTCACGCACACACCCTCTCACACACACACACACCCTTTCACACACACACATGCCCTCTCTCTCACGCACACACCCTCTCTCACACACACACACCCTCTCTCTCACGCACACACCCTCTCTCTCACGCACACCGCAGGCAAGAAAAAAAGCAACCCCACTTACAAATGATCAACACAAAATGACAACTTTAATGATGTCCGTTGCTCACATTGTCAGAAATCAGGAGAGCTCTCGCCCCCCCAATGAACACGCGACAAAAAAACACTTCCACCCCTTCAGAACAACCCACAGCTTTAATTCGATGGGACATGAAACACCCCACTCGCAGCGGTTTGTGGACCTGCCCAAAGAGTTTCTATATAAATAGCTGGTCGTCGGTTAGATGTGCTCCGTCAATATAGTGGAAGTCGGCAAAGACAGGGTCTTGTTGGTGGTGGGGGGGCTTTGCTCTGTCTGGGTCTCAGCTCCTTTCCCCACTCTCCCCCCTCTCCCCTCTGAGAGGATTATAGGGTCGATAGAGAGAAACTATTGCCTCTGGTTGGGGGAGGAGGGGACAAGAGTCCAGGACAAGGTAGGGGCCAGAACCTTAAAACTGGAGCCAGGCCATTCAGGGGGTGATGTCAGGAAGCACAGTCTTCACACAGAGGGGGAGAGGGAATCTGGAACTCTCTCCCCACACCAACCCCACCCCCTCCCAACCAGCAACACCCCCCCACCCCCCCCCAACAAACGGCCAAAAACAGCTCCAAGGTCAATTGGAAATTTCAAAACGGAGATTGATAGGTTGGCGTCGGGTCAGGGGTTAAGGGTTACGGAACCAAAGGGCCAAGATCTGGATGGGGAGCAGCCGAAGAGGGGCTGAATGGCCTCTACCCTGTCCCACAAAGAGTATTTCTTCCCCCATCTTCGCCGCCCCCACCCCTGTGACTCTCCGAGCGGCCTCAAGAACGGTGAGGGTCAGGTCGGAGGTGATTGGTCAGCGCAGCTAGCGGTGGGATTTTTTAGCCGAGAGAGGCTGAAGGGTGGGTCGTTGGTGGTGGTGGGGGACCTTCATGACAAAAAGTGGCCCAGGTTGATCCAGGTTGAATTTTTGAGGTGTGAGCGCTCAAAGCCTTGGACTGGTCACGACCGCAGAGCTCCTGGGACATCAGCGCAGGCCCCAACCGGGGTTGCCAAAGGATCCCGTGTTGCACATTCCAAAGCACCGAGCACACATGGGCAGCCAAGTCAGCAAGGCTGCTGCCACAGCCCACCCCGAGCGGCGCCACGGGCCGGGCTGGGACTGGGACTGGGAACGGGGCCCCACAGGCAACTCGTCCCCCCCCCCCCGCCCACCGTCCGAGTGCCAGGCAGCGGTCAGTCCGAGGGTCAGCGGCAGCCCAGCTCCGGGGGGAAAAAACCCACTTCCCAAACGGACGGGAAGGGAGAGGACGTGAAAACCGGGAACAGCACAGAGCGGGCGCCGGCGAATGGTCGAGGGGTGGGGGGGCTGCCCCTTTCCGGTGGGATCTCACACAGCAGGGGGTGGGGGTCTTCAGACTCGGCCGCTTCCCGTCCTTCCCGAAGGCTGGCTGGCTGCCTTTCCCCCTCCCCCGCCCCGATCCCGGCAAAATGGCTGCCAGCGCCTGGGGGGGAAGCAGGACTAGGACAACAGGCGGCTGTACTCCGAGAGCGCCGAGGACTTCTTCACTCCGTCCCAGATCCTGGCGGCGTAGTGGAACCTTTGGGGGGGAAAGAAAAGAGCTCGCGATTATAACCTCCTGACCTCAGGGCACCCCCCCCTGCCCAAGTGCTTCACAGCCACTGACATGTGGTCACCGTCATTATAAAGGGAAACGCGGCAGTGACTCTGTGAACAGCAAAACCTCAAGACGTGACCGGCTCCTCCGTCTATTTTACCTGACGTCGGTCGGGGAAAATAATGCCCCCAAAACGTCGGAATATCTGCCCCCTGCTCTTCTTCGCAGTAGCGGCTGTGGGTTCATTCAGATCCAACCGAGGGGGCAGACAGGCCGACAGCTCAGCCTAAAGGCAGCAGCTGCAAAACTGCGGCACTCCCTCAGTACTGACCCTCCGACAGTGCGGCACTCCCTCAGTACTGACCCTCCGACAGTGCGGCACTCCCTCAGTACTGACCCTCCGACAGTGCGGCACTCCCTCAGTACTGACCCTCCGACAGTGCGGCACTCCCTCAGTACTGACCCTCCGACAGTGCGGCACTCCCTCAGTACTGACCCTCCAACAGTGCGGCACTCCCTCAGTACTGACCCTCCGACTGTGCGGCGCTCCCACAGTACTGACCCTCCGACTGTGCGGCGCTCCCACAGTACTGACCCTCTGACAGTGCGGCGCTCCCTCAGTACTGACCCTCCGACAGTGCGGCGCTCCCTCAGTACTGACCCTCCGACAGTGCGGCGCTCCCTCGGTACTGACCCTCCGACAGTGCGGCGCTCCCTCGGCACTGACCCTCCGACAGTGCGGCGCTCCCTCGGCACTGACCCTCCGACAGTGCGGCACTCCCTCGGCACTGACCCTCCGACAGTGCGGCACTCCCTCGGCACTGACCCTCCGACAGTGCGGCACTCCCTCGGCACTGACCCTCCGACAGTGCGGCACTCCCTCAGCACTGACCCTCCGACAGCGCGGCTCTCCCTCAGTGCTACCCCAATTCGGGAGGTGGCAGTGCAGTTGAATCACTCCACCCTCCCACCCCCACCCCCACCTCTATCTTTTAGCGCAGATAGAAATAATAAATCTCCTCAGTTCTCTTGTTGCTACAACAAGCCTTTTATGACCACTTCTAAAGGCATTGCTGAACAGATGGAATTGACATGACCAACTGCAAACTCCGTGTTGCTGCCAGTCAGAACGGGACCAGACAGATTGACCAATACTGACAGTAAATCACAACTTTCTCCATGACCTGAGTAATGGCGGGGTCAGCAGCAGGGGTCGCCAACATCTGACCGCACGCGTTCCTGGAGGTTTATCACATGACCTCCGGCCGCCAATCTCACCACCCAACCCCTCCTGGCAACCCGCGCCGTTTGTCATTCAGCTTGTCCGTCATGAGGCCCTGACACTGCCCAGGCCAATCAGGCAGCCCGCAGACTCTCCCTCAATCGGACCGGGTGAATCTTAACCATCAGTCAAACAGCTTCTACTCTCCCAAAGTGTCCGATACTTTTACAACGGATAAACATAAGCGGTTTTTTAAAAAAAAAAACAAGCAAAAAAAAGAGGCTTTTTTATTTTAAAAAGCCTTCCCGATTTTACTCCTGGCAGTGACCCCCCGCAGAGGTGGTTGATCATTCATTCCCGAGGACTTGGCAACTCTTTAGTCAGCTGGGAACCTGGCTGGAAACGATAGAATTTAAACTTAAAAAGATTGACCGTTGTCATTATCCGGCTCATCCGCTCATTCCGACCCTCCAAACGTTGGACGGTAACGATGCGGCCTAGGAGGGAGGGAAGCCTAACTCCGAGGGTCCCCACGGCAACAAGGCTGACAAGCTGATCTTGCAACAAAAAAAAACCCACGAAACGCACAGCGGAGGAGCTGGCCATTCGGCCCATCTGCTCCACACGAGCATCCTCCCACCCTCTCTTCGTCTCACCCCCCCATCGCCCTATCTCTTCTCTTCCTCTCTCCCCCCTCGCGTGTTTATCCAACTTCGCCCTTCGATACGTCGACACTATTCGCCTCCACCGCTCCCCGTGGGAGCGAGCTCCAAGCTGTCACCCCTTTCTGGGTAGAGAGGGTTACATTGAAAGAGGTTTGGAGTCGAGCATAAATGGGCCAACATGGGCTGGTGGGGCCGAACAGCCTCCCTCTGTGCCGCGCTGGGCGCCTCCTTACCAGTTCTTCTCGGTGAGGATGGTGTGCGAGAGCTGAGGCCGGGACATGGACAGGATTTGGCTCCTCAGCTTGCCGACCAGCGATTGGAAGCTGGGGTGTCCTTTGTAACCTGGGAGCAGTGGGAAGAGGGACATTCCTCCGGCCCCTGTATGAGGTAAATAAACCCGGCCGTTAGCAAAGAGAGAGAGAGAGAGGATGGCGCAATCGTCATGACAACGTTATCAAGATGATAAAACCAGAGACTTGTACTTATGTAGCGCCTTTCACGGCCGCCAGACACCTCGACGTGCGTTTCGGCGAATGAGGTGCTTTCTTTTGAAGTGTGGTCACTGTTGTAACGCAGAAAACGTGACAGCCAATTTACGCACAGCAAGCTCCCACAAACAGCAATGTGGTAATGGCCCAGATCATCTGCTTTTTTAAACTGATGTTGGTAGAGGGATAAATATTGGCCCCAGGACTCCTCCTCTAACCTTCCCAATAGCGGCTGTGGGAAAATTTAAAAAAAAAACTTTTTTATTATTCGTCCATGGGGATGTGGGCATCGTCGGCTAGTTCAGCATTCACTGCCCGTCCCTAATTGCCCCTCGAGAAGGTGGTGGTGAGCTGCCTTCTTGAACCGCTGCAGTCCATGTGGTGTAGGTACACCCACAGTGCTGTTAGGAAGGGAGTCCCAGGATTTTGACCCAGCGACAGTGAAGGAACAGCCGATATATTTCCAAGTCAGGATGGTGAGTGGCTTGGAGGGGAACTTCCAGGTGGTGGTGTTCCCATCTATCTGCTGCCCTTGTCCTTCTAGATGGTAGTGGTTGTAGGTTTGGAAGGTGCTGTCGAAGGAGCCTTGGTGAGTTGCTGCAGTGCATCTTGTAGATGGTACACACACTGCTGCTACTGTGTGTCGGTGGTGGAGGGAGTGAATGTTTGTGGATGTGGTGCCAATCAAGCGAGGCTGCTTTGTCCTGGACGGTGTCCAGCTTTTTGAGTGTTGTGGGAGCTGCACTCATCCAGGCAAGTGGGGAGTATTCCATCACACTCCTGACTTGTGCCTTGTCGATGGTGGACAGGCTTTGGGGGAGTCAGGAGGTGAGTTACTTGCTGCCGGATTCCCAGCCTCTGACCTGCTCTTGTAGCCAGTGTTTTTATGGCTAGTCCAGTTCAGTTTCTGGTCAATGGTAACCCCCAGGATGTTGATAGTGGGGGATTCAGTGATGGTAATGCAATTGAAATCAAGGGGCACCAGTTCAATTCTCTCTCTTGTTGGAGATGGTCATTGCCTGACACTTTTGTCGTGTGAATGTTACTTGCCACTTGTCAGCCTAAGCCTGGATATTGTCCAGGTCTTGCTGCATTTGGACATGGACTGCTTCAGAATCTGAGGAGTCGCGAATGGTGCTGAACATTGTGCAATCATCAGCGAACATCCCCACTTCTGACCTTATGATGGAAGGAAGGTCATTGATGAAGTAGCTGAAGATGGTTGGACCGAGGACACTACCCTGAGGAACTCCTGCAGTGATGTCCTGGAGCTGAGATGACTGACCTCCAACAACCACAACCATCTTCCTTTGTGCTCGGTATGACTCCAACCAGTGGAGAGGTTTCCCCTGATTCCCATTGACTCCAGTTTTGCTCGGGCCCCTTGAAGCCACACTCGGTCAAATGCTGTCTTGAATTCAGCTCTTTTGTCTACTTTTGAACCAAGGCTGTAATGAGATCAGGAGCTGAGTGGCCCCGACATAACCCAAACTGAGCGTCAGTGAGGTTATTGCTACGGACGTGCCGCTTGATAGCACTGTTGATGACTCCTTCCATCACTCCACTGATGATGGAGAACAGACTGATGGAGCAGTAATTGGCCAGGTTGGATTTGTCCTGCTTTTCGTGGACAGGATATATCTGGGCAATTTTCCACATTGCCAGGTGGATGCCAGTGTTGTAGCTGTACTGGAACAGCTTGGCTAGGGGCGCGGCAAGTTCTGGAGCAGAAGTCTTCAGTACTATTGCCGGAATATTGTCAGGGCCCATAGCCTTTGCAGTATCCAGTGCCTTTAACCGTTTCTTGATAACACATGGAATGAATTGAACTGGCTGAAGACTGGTCTCTGTGATGCTGGGGAGCTCAAGAGGCAGAGATGGATCATCCCCTCGGCACTTCTGGCTGAAGACTATTGCAAAATGTTTCAGCCTTATCTTTTGCACTGTTGTGCTGGGCTCCACCATCATTGAGGATGGGGATATTTGTGGAGCCTCCTCCTCTGGTGAGTTGTTTAATTGTCCACCACCATTCACGACTGGAGGTGGCAGGACTGCAGAGCTTAGAACTGATCTGTTGGTTGTGGGATCACTTAGCTCTGTCTATCACTTGCTGTTTATGCTGTTTGGCACGTAAGTAGTCCTGTGTTGTAACTTCACCAGGTCGACACCTCATTTGCAGTAACTCTTGGTGCTGCTCCTGGCATGCCCTCCTGCACTCTTCATCGAACCAGGTTTGATCTCCTGGCCTGATGGCAATGGTAGAGTAGGGGATATGTTGGGCCAAAAGGTTATGGATTATGGATGAGTGCAATTCTGCTGCTGCTGATGGCCCACAGTTGCTGGATGTTTGAAGTCAGCTATTTGCTACATCCACCCGAGCTATTAGATGGGGCCTTGGTTTAACGTCTCATCTGAACAACAGCACCTGGGACACTTTTGTGGTGTGAATGTTACTTGCCACTTGTCAGCTCACGCCGTTGAGAGAGCTGCCCAATTTACTCCTACGTCCCGAGCTTTGCTCCCCATAGCCGTACAAACAAGTCCTCTGCAGGTATAAGCCCTTTTGAAGGATTCCCCTGTCTGCTGGAATCTCGGGCGGTGGGCGGGGGGGGTGGGGGTGTGTGTGTGTGTGCTTACGCTGGGTCCCACTTGCCTTTGCAAGCCCGTGGCACAGGACCAATCCCATCGCGAAGCCAACTGGATAGTCTGAGTCAGGCCCAGGGTCGCAAGGATTGGGTTGCTGTGGGGAAGTGGAAGCAGTGTAACACTGAGGCATTAGGAGGCGCTCTTTTAGAGGGGCTATTCCTCTCTGGCTCAGCACTTTGAGACAGCCAGAGACCATGAAATGAGGAAGGAGACAAAGCGCCAATGTCTCCTTACTTAAGGACAGATATACTTGCATTGGAAGCAGTTCAGAGAAGGTTCGCGAGGCTGATTCTTGGGCTGGGGGCGGGGATGAGTGCAGCTCCCACAACACTCAAGAAGCTCAACGCCCTCCTGGACAAAGCAGCCCCGCTTGACTGGCACCCCATCCACCACCTTAAACATTCACTCCCTCCACCACCGACGCACAGTAGCAGCAGTGTGTGTACCATCTACAAGATGCACTGCAGCAACTCACCAAGGCTCCTTCGACAGCACCTTCCAAACCCACGACCGCTACCATCTAGAAGGACAAGGGCAGCAGACACACGGGAACACCACCACCTGGAAGTTCCCCTCGGAGTCACTCACCACCCCGACATGGAAATATATCGGCCGTTCCTTCACTGTCGCTGGGTCAAAAGCCTGGAACTCACTCCCTAAAAGCGCTGTGGGTGTACCTACACCACAGGGACTGCAGCGGGTCAAGAAGGCAGCTCATCACCACCTTCTCAAGGGGCAATTAGGAGTGGGCAATAAATGCTGGGCCCAGCCAGCGACGCCCACATGCCATAAATGAATAACAAAAAAAAAAGATTGAGCGGGTTGGGCCTGGAGTTTAGAAGAACGAGAGGTGCTCTTATTGAAACAGATAAGATTCGGAGGGGTGGGTGCTGAGAGGATGTTCCCCTTTGTGGGGGAATCCAGAACTATGGGGCACAGTTTTAAGATAAGGAGTCTCCCATTTAGGTCGGAGATGAGGATGAATTTCTTCTCTCAGAAGAACACGAGTCTGTGGAATTCTCTTCCTCAGGGATTAGCGGAGGTCAGGTCACTGAATGTGTTCAAGGCTGAGTTCGACATATTTTTGAACGACAAGAGAATCAAGGGTCATGGGGAACAGGCAGGAATGTGGAGTTAAGGCCACAATCAGATCAGCCATGATCTCATTGAATGTTGGAGCAGGCTCAAGGGGCTAAATGGTCTCCCCCTGCTCCTAGTGTTTGTGTTCACCCATGACTTTACACATCCAGGCAGCCACTTAAAAATTGTTTCCTTAAGTGTCAATTCAGTGGTTTTAATCATTGAACTGATGCTCGATCTATCTTTCTGGTCCATCTGAGCTGTGTCTCAGTTGGGAGCACTCACAAGACTCCGGGTTCAAATCCCACTCCAGAGTTTGAGCACAAAATTCAAGGTTGACCCTGCAGCGCAGTACCAAGGGAGCACCACACTGTCAGAGGGTCAGTACCAAGGGGGCACCGCACGGTCGGAGGGTCAGTACCGAGGGGGCACCGCACGGTCGGAGGGTCAGTACCGAGGGGGCACCGCACTGTCGGAGGGTCAGTACCGAGGGGGCACCGCACTGTCGGAGGGTCAGTACCGAGGGGGCACCGCACTGTCGGAGGGTCAGTACCGAGGGGGCTCCGCGCTGTTGGTGGGTCAGTACCGGGGGGGCGCCGCACTGTCGGAGGGTCAGTACCGAGGGGGCGCCGCACTGTCGGAGGGTCAGTACCGAGGGGGCACCGCACGGTCAGAGGGTCAGTACCGAGGGGGCACCGCACTGTCGGAGGGTCAGTACCGAGGGGGCACCGCACTGTCGGAGGGTCATTACCGAGGGGGCGCCGCACTGTCGGAGGGTCAGTACCGAGGGGGCACCGCACGGTCGGAGGGTCAGTACCGAGGGGGCACCGCACGGTCGGAGGGACAGTAGCGAGGGGGCACCGCACGGTCGGAGGGTCATTACCGAGGGGGCACCGCACGGTCGGAGGGTCAGTACCGAGGGGGCACCGCACGGTCGGAGGGTCAGTACCGAGGGGGCACCGCACGGTCGGAGGGTCAGTACCGAGGGGGCACCGCACTGTCGGAGGGTCAGTACCGAGGGGGCACCGCACTGTCGGAGGGTCATTACCGAGGGGGCGCCGCACTGTCGGAGGGTCAGTACCGAGGGGGCACCGCACGGTCGGAGGGTCAGTACCGAGGGGGCACCGCACGGTCGGAGGGACAGTAGCGAGGGGGCACCGCACGGTCGGAGGGTCATTACCGAGGGGGCACCGCACGGTCGGAGGGTCAGTGCCGAGGGGGCACCGCGCTGTCAGTGAGCAGTACCGAGGGAGGGCTGCACTGTTGGCAGATGAGGTCTAAACCGAGGTCCCACCTACCTACTCGGGTGGTTGTAAAAGATCCTACTACCATTATTTGGCAGAAGAGTTGGGGGGGAGGCGGAGGCCTAGGGGGGAGGGGAGGCGGGGGCCTGGGGGAGGGAGGCGGGGGCCTGGGGGAGGGAGGCGGGGGCCTGGGGGAGGGGAGGCGGGGGCCTGGGGGGAGGGGAGGCGGGGGCCTGGGGGGAGGGGAGGCGGGGGCCTGGGGGGGAGAAGGCGGGGGCTTGTGGGGGGGAGGCGGGGGCCTGGGGGGGTGGGTGGGAGGGAGGCGGGTGCCTGGGGTGGGGGGAGGCGGAGGCCTGGGGGGGAGCTCTCCCCCATGTTCCGGGACCAACATTTACCCCCGCAAATCAGCCCCGAGAAAGAAACAGACAATGTGGTCACACTGCTGTTTGCGGGATCTTACTGTGCGCAAATCGGCTGCCGCGTTTCCTGCGTTGCGGCAGCGACTGTACTTCATGGAAAGGGCTTGATGAGTCATCCAGCGGGTCGGGAAATGTGCTTTACAATTGTAAATCTTGTTTTTCTCTGGGGCAGGATTGTGGAGTTGTTGGCGAATTACATTGTGGCTGGGCCTGGCCTTCCCTGTGCAATGCCTGTCACTTGCTGGCTGAACGACATGTTCCATGGTGAGATCCTGTCCTGATATTGTACAATCGCTGTGTAGCCTTTGGCTTCATGCTCACGGGGGTTAATCTCTACTGGGATGAAGAGTTGCTTTCACACGGTCTCTTTATTTTCCAGAGTTCCACGAACTGCTGGAGAATTATTAAAGCAATTTGTGGTGAAGAGTGTGGTTCAAAACACATGTCATAAGTACTGCGAATTAAGAGAGTAGGTCAGAGGCTGCGCATTCTGCGGCCAGCGGCTCACATCCGGATTCCCCACCGCCTACAGGATACAAGTCAAGGGGTGTGATGGATCTGGGGGGATCAGGTCTCTGGGCTGGGGTCTGAGCCCGGTGACATTTTGACGCTCGGGCTCATTCGGCTTCAGGAATCCTTTGCCTTGAAGGTTCCTGGCAGCCACCGCGTCACATGACCCCCCACAGCACGGAGCTGCCTCTCGCCTGGCTCTCAATATGTAACCGCCCTCGGAAAGCACAGGGTGCGAAACAGGAAAGGGTCACGAAGGTGAGGGGTGAGGGGCTTCACTGAGGTTTCGGGCTGGGATACAACGAAGGGGAGGGTTTGACGGGGACGGCGTAGAGGGAGATTTACTCTGTATCTAACCCCGTGCTGTACCTGTCCTGGGAGTGTTTGATGGGGACAGTGTAGAGGGAGCTTTACTCTGTATCTAACCCCGTGCTGTACCTGTCCTGGGAGTGTTTGATGGGGACAGTGTAGAGGGAGCTTTACTCTGTATCTAACCCCGTGCTGTACCTGTCCTGGGAGTGTTTGATGGGGAGAGTGTAGAGGGAGCTTTACTCTGTATCAAACCCCTGTGCTGTACCTGCCCTGGGAGTGTTTGATGGGGAGAGTGTAGAGGGAGCTTTACTCTGTATCTAACCACGTGCTGTACCTGTCCTGGGAGTGTTTGATGGGGACAGTGTAGAGGGAGCTTTACTCTGTATCTAACCCCGTGCTGTACCTGTCCTGGGAGTGTTTGATGGGGACAGTGTAGAGGGAGCTTTACTCTGTATCTAACCCCGTGCTGTACCTGTCCTGGGAGTGTCTGATGGGGACAGTGTAGAGGGAGCTTTACTCTGCATCTAACCCCGTGCTGTACCTGTTCTGGGAGTGTTTGATGGGGACAGGGTAGAGGGAGCTTTACTCTGTATCAAACCCTGTGCTGTACCTGCCCTGGGAGTGTTTGATGGGGAGAGTGTAGAGGGAGCTTTACTCTGTATCTAACCCCGTGCTGTACCTGTCCTGGGAGTGTTTGATGGGGACAGTGTAGCGGGAGCTTTACTCTGTATCTAACCCCGTGCTGTACCTGTCCTGGGAGTGTTTGATGGGGACAGTGTAGAGGGAGCTTTACTCTGTATCTAACCCCGTGCGGCAATGACCATTCTTTATCTTCATCATGGGTTTGAATGACCCGGAAACAGTAACCTTACCGGCCCTGACTAGGTTTTCCTCGACCTCACTCTCCATCACAGGAAGGAGAAACAAGTTGACCTCTGACTCGAGGAAGTCATTGCTCAAACCAGGAAAGATGTTGCAGTCCAACATTGAGAGTGTACCTAGTTTAACAGGACAAAAAGGAAGCCATAAAGGAGGTGAATTAGCATGACAAAGGACAAAATGACCATTGGACTGTATTTAATACTTGTTGAATAGAGATTACAAATGCATGCTCGACTGCAATTTAGCTCCATCTTTCCCCCATTGGAAATTCTACATGTATAATGGAAACTTGTATGTAAACATGTCACACTGCAATGATATCCTTGTTGACTAGATCCAACAACGCTATGGTAACAGTGCATCAAGTGTGCACCAGGCATCACACACACTGTTACAGATGAACTAGTGGGGCCTTATATTTATAAGCAGAAATTTTTTTTAAGACAGGTGAGGTTCCCTGTACAGGACTTGTTTTTAACTGAGGGCATGTTCCCTTAAGAATTAGTCATTGTTAGCCTCTTCGCAGCAGAATAATACACTGACTTACATAGAACGAGACCATTCGGCCCATCATGCCTGTCCCAGCTCTTTGAAAGATCTATCCAATTAATCCCACTCGAACCACCCCCTGCTCTTTCTCCCACATCCCTGCAAACTTTTCCCTTTCAAGTATTCATCCAATTCCCCCCTTTTTTGAAAGTTTCTATTGAATCTGCTTCCACCGCCATTTCAGGCAGCGCCTTCCAGATCACAACAACTCGCTGTGTCAAAAAAAAATAATTCCCCTCATCTCCCCCTCTGGTTCTTTTCCCGATTCTCTTCAATCTGTGTCCCTCTGGTTACCGACCCTCCTGCCGCTGGAAACAGTTTCTCCTTATTTACTCTATCCAAACCCCTCATGATTTTGAACACCTCGATTCAATCTCCCCCTTAACCTTCTCTGCTCTGAGGAGAACAATCCCAGCTTCTCCAGTCTCTCCACATGAACTTCAGTCCCTCATCCCTGGAACCATTCGAGCAAATTTCCTCCACACCCTCGCCGAGGCCTCCACATCCTTCCTAAAGTGTTTGGTGCCCAGAATTGGGCCCTCCTGACCCCCCAAAGCCTGTCCACCGTCCATAGGGCACAAGTCAGGAGTGTGATTGGAATACTCCCCACTTGCCTGGATGAGTGCAGCTCCCACAACACTCAAGAAGCTCAACACCATCCAAGACAAAGCAGTCCTGCTTGATTGGCACCACATCCACAAACATTCACTCCCTCCACCACCGACGCACAGTAGCAGCAGTGTGTGTACCATCTACAAGATGCACTGCAGGAATTCACCAAGGCTCCTTAGGCAGCACCTTCCAAACCCACGGCCACTACCACCTAGAAGGACAAGGGCAGCAGACACATGGGAACACCACCACCTGGAAGTTCACCTCCAAGCCACTCACCATCCTGACTTGGAAATATATCGGCCATTCCTTCACTGTCGCTGGGTCAAAATCCTGGAACTCCCTCCCTAACAGCGCTGTGGGTGTACCTACACCACAGGGACTGCAGCGGTTCAAGAAGGCAGCTCACCACCACCTTCTCAAGGGGCAATTAGGGATGGGCGATAAATGCTGGCCCAGCCAGCGAGGCTACATCCCATGAATGAATAAAAAAAGATTGAACGCAATATCCCAGCTGGGGCCTAACTAGTGACGTATAAAAGGTTCAGCATAACCCACTGGCTTTTCTATGTTAATATCTCATCAATTACATTGTTAAGGTTAAGAGAAACAGGTGATGGGTATTAATTGTCTTTGAGCACATAGTTACGCTTCCTGCAAGATGAATACTGCAGGATCTGTCCCCACCCCATCTTCCAACCCAGCCCCGGCCGCGTATTCACTATACTCCCTGACCTTCCCCTCTCCGACGCTGAACGTTCAGTGCTCAGCAAAGGACTTAGCTTCATACCCTTACGCCCTCATCTCAATGAATTTCGGGCTCGGCATGATGCTGAACTCTTCTTCCGCCGTCTTCGTCTCCGTGCTCACTTCTTTGGGCAGGAGTCCTCTCCCCGTTCAACGGATCCTTTCACCCACCTCCAATATTCTCCCTCCACCTGGACCCCTCCCTCTGGATTCTTACCTTCTCTTGATCTTTTCATTGAGAACTGTCAGCGTGACATTAGCCGTCTCAATTTCTCTGCTCCTCTCACCCATTCTAATCTGTCTCTCTCTGAACTTGCTGCACTCCGTTCTCTCAGGTCCAACCCCAACATTGTCATCAAACCCGCTGACAAGGGTGGTGCTGTTGTTGTTTGGCACACTGACCTCTACCTCGCAGAGGCTGAGCGTCAACTCGCAGACACTTCCTCCTACCTCCCCCTGGACCATGACCCCACCACTGAACATCAAGCCATTGTTTCCAGGACTGTTACTGATCTCATCTCCTCTGGAGATCTTCCTCCCACAGCTTCCAACCTGATAGTCTCCCAACCTCGGACGGCCCGCTTCTACCTCCTACCCAAAATCCACAAACAGGACTGTCCCGGCAGACCGATCGTGTCAGCCTGTTCCTGCCCCAAGGAACTCATTTCTTGCTATCTTGACTCCATTCTCTCTCCCCTTGTCCAGTCCCTTCCCACCTACATCCGTGATTCCTCTGACACCCTACATCATATCAACAATTTCCAGTTCCCTGGCCCCAACCGCCTCCTCTTCACCATGAACGTCCAATCCCTGTACACCTCCATCCCCTACCGGGATGGTCTGATAGCTCTCCGCTTCTTCCTCGAACAGAGGCCCGAACAATCCCCATCCACCACTACTCTCCTCCGTCTGGCTGAACTTGTTCTCTCACTGAACAATTTCTCCTTTAACTCCTCTCACTTCTTCCAAATAAAAGGTGTGGCTATGGGTACCCGCATGGGCCCCAGTTATGCCTGTCTCTTTATGGGGTATGTGGAACATTCCTTGTTCCAGTCCTACTCCAGCCCCCTCCAACAACTCTTTCTCCGGTACATCGATGATTACTTCGGTGCTGCTTCATGCTCTCGTCTGGACCTGGAAAAATTTATTAATTTTGCTTCCAATCTCCACCCCTCCATCGTTTTCACATGGTCCATCTCTGACATTTCCCTTCCCTTCCTTGACCTCTCTGTCTCAATTTCTGGTGATAGACTGTCCACCAATATCTATTACAAGCCTACCGACTCCCACAGCTACCTCGACTACAGCTCCTCACACCCCGCTTCCTGTAAGGACTCCATCCCATTCTCTCAGTTCCTTCGCCTCCATCGCATCTGTTCTGATGATGCCACTTTCAAAAACAGCTCCTCTGACATGTCTTCCTTCTTCCTTAACCGAGGTTTTCCACCCACGGTGGTTGACAGGGCCCTTAACCGTGTCCGGCCAATCTCCCGCGCATCCGCCCTCACACCTTCCTCTCCCTCCCAGAAACATGATAGGGTCCCCCTTGTCCTCACTTATCACCCCACCAGCCTCCGCATTCAAAGGATCATCCTCCGCCATTTCCGCCAACTCCAGCATGATGCCACCACCAAACCCATCTTCCCTTCACCCCCCCGGCGGCATTCCACAGGGATCGTTCCCTCCAGGACACCCTGGTCCACTCCTCCATCACCCCCTACACCTCAACCCCCTCCCACGGCACCTTCCCATGCAACTGCAGAAGGTGCAACACCTGCCCCTTTACTTCCCCTCTCCTTACCGTCCAAGGGCCCAAACACTCCTTTCAAGTGAAGCAGCATTTCACTTGCACTTCCCTCAATTTACTCTACTGCATTCGTTGCTCCCAATGTGGTTTCCTCTACATTGGAGAGACCAAACACAGACTGGGTGACCGCTTTGCAGAACACCTTCGGTCTGTCCGCAAGCATTAGCCAGACCTCCCTGTCGCTTGCCATTTCAACACTCCACCCTGCTCTCATGCCCACATGTCCGTCCTTGGCCTGCTGCATTGTTCCAGTGAAGCTCAACGCAAACTGGAGGAACAGCACCTCATCTTCTGACTAGGCACTTTACAGCCTTCCGGACTGAACAGTGAGTTCACCAATTTTAGATCATGAACTCTCTCCTCCATCCCCACCCCCTTTCCGACTCCCTCCCGCTTTTTTTCCCCAATAATTTATATAGATTTTTCTTTTCCCACCTATTTCCATTATTTTTAAATGTATTTCCATCCATTGTTTTATCTCTACCTTTTAGCCTTTTTTGATTCCTTCACCCCACCCCCACTAGGGCTATCTGTACCTTGCTCGTCCTGCTTTCTACCCTTAATTAGCACATTCCTCAGCTAATATCACCACCTTCAACACCTCTTTGTCCTTTTGTCTGTGACATCTTTTGGTTATCTCCACCTATCACTGGCCCTCTATCCAGCTCTACCTGTCCCACCCCCCCTTAAACCAGCTTATATTTCACCTCTCTTCTATTTTTCCTTAGTTCTGTTGAAGGGTCATTCGGCCTCGAAACGTTAACTGTGTTCCTCTCCGCAGAAGCTGAGTTTTTCCAGGTATTTTTGTTTTTGTTTTGAATGCCGCAGGGTCTGGAGTGCATCATCAGCCCCAGGAACAATATATTAATTTAATTAGATAAGTTTCCTTTAAAGTTTTGTCGTTTCGTTATGGTGCCCCTTTAAGGGGCTGTTAATTTGTTTATTAGTTATACTTATTTTATTAGGTTCTTAAAAGAGCGTATAAATAGAGGATAGCTGGGACACTGGGCATGTGGAGAAGAGTTGTGAGGCTCAACAAAACAACAAACCTTTTCCATAAAGAAAAGTTCTGTGTCTTGGCTTCTGCTTCACCAACCAGTTTGGATCCTGTTAAAATTGTACTCTACTCTACGTAATAAAAATCAAGGTACACTTCTTTCCTTAACCGTACCAACTTATCCTGGCATCCTTAAAGATCTGTGTACGCAACACGCCAAGGTCTCTCCGTCCCTGCGCTGACTTTAGTCATTTGCCGTGGCAGGAAAGCTCGGAGTCCGAATCAATTGGGACCAACGTGGTGCGAGGCACAGGGTTGGCTTGTGTGCCACGTGATTACAGCGTGAAGCGCGATTACCTTTATACTTGAGGTGCGAGTGCAGCATGAGCTTGTCGATGACCGTGTGCATCTTCTTGAGGTTCCGAGGCCAGAAGTCCTCCCGCCTGGCTTTATTCTGCAGGAAAACTGGACGGAAGCGGGGAGAGTTAAACAGCGGCGCGCCGAGGGAAGGGCGGTTCAAACCCTTCCGGATGTTCCAAAGCACTTCACAGCCAACGCTGCAGCTACCCGTTACAGCACAGGAGGCCATTTGGCCCCTTCGTACCCATGCCAGCTCTCTGCAAGAGAGCAGCTACTCCCACTCTCTAGCCTTTCTCTCATGGCCCTGCGATTTTTTTCCTCTTCAGGTAAAGATCCAATTCCATTTTGAAAGTCACAATTGAACCTGCCTCTGCCACACTCTCAGCGTATTCCAGATCTTAACCACCCAATGAGTGCAGACCTTTTATCTCATGTCGACTCTTGGTTCAGTCGTCAAGCCCCTTATATCGCTGTTCTCTGGTTCCTAATCCTTTCGCCAGGGAGTGTCTCAGTTTCTCCCTATCCACTCTGTCCAGACCCCCTCATGGTTTTGAACACCTCCATCAAATCGCCTCTCAACCTTCTCGTCTCCAAGGAGAACGGTCCCAGCTTCTCCAATCTATCCACGGAACTCATCCCTGGAGCCATTCTCATGAATCTTTTTCTCTGCGCCCTCTTTAAAGCCGTCGCTTTTTAAAATTCAATCACGGGGCGTGGGCGTCGCTGGCTGGGTCCCAGCATTTATTGCCCATTCCCTAATTGCCCCTCGAGAAGGTGGCGGTGAGCTGCCTTCTTGAACCGCTGCACTCCGTGTGGTGTAGGTGCTGTTAGGGAGGGAGTTCCAGGATTTTGTGCAGAATTGAACATAATACTCCAGTTGAGGCTGAACCAGTGTTTTATAAAGGCTCACCATCATCTCCTTGCTATTGTACTCAATGTCCTTGTTAATAAAGCCCAGGGTGCTACATGCCTCTCTCAACCTGTCCTGCCACCTTCAATGACTTGTACTACTGCTCCTGCACCTCCTTTGGACTTCTATTCTTTATTCTTTTGTGCACAGCAAGCTCCCACAAACAGCAATGGGAAAATGATGGGTCAAGTTTTTGTTTCGATGATGTTGATTGAGGGGCAAAAAGTGGCTGTGGGATCTTTCCATCCACCTGGGCGGGCAGATGGGGGCCTCGGTTTAACGTCTCTTCTGAAAGACGGCACGCTCAACAGCGCCGCACTCCCTCAGCGCTGCACTGGGAGTGCCAGTCTAAATTTTACAGCTCAAGTGTCTCGATTGGGGCGGGGGCCAACCACCTACCGACCTCAGGGGCAAGAGCAACACCCACTGAGCAACCGCTGACACTACACTTCAGACCTTATATTTACCAGTGCTTCTCCATTTAAAAAGACAGCTTGCAATTATAAAGCAACTTGAACATAATAAAACACTGCAAGGAGCTCCACAGGAGCATTCGCAGTCAAAATTTGACCCCAAGCCACATAAGGAGACATTAGGGACAAGGTGACCAAAAACTCAGTCAAAGAGGTTGCTTTTTTAAGGATTGTCTTAAAGGGCGAGAGATAGAAACAAAGAGAGAGAGAGAGCGAGATAGGGAAATGGGATTAGAATAGCTAGGTACTTGTTTGACTGGCACAGACTCGATGGGCCGAAGGGCCTTTTTCTGTGCTGTAGACCTCTATGACTCTATGAATCCATAGATAGAGAGAGAGAGAGACAAAGAGAGAGAGACAAAGAGAGAGAGAGACAGAGACAGAGAGATAAAGAGAGAGGTGGAGAGGTTTAGGGTGGGAATTCCAGGGCTTAGGGTCCCAGGCAGCTGAAGGCACGGCCGCCAATGGGGGATGAATAGGAATCGAGGGGTGGACAAGAGGCCAGAATTGGAGGGCTGCAGACATCTCGGAGAGTTATAGGAGGAGGTTACAGAGATAGGGAGGGTTGTAGAAGCTGCGGGTGGTTACAGAGATAGGGAGGGTTGTAGGGACTAGAGGAGGTTACAGAGATAGGGAGGGTTGTAGAAGCTGCGGGTGGTTACAGAGATAGGGAGGGTTGTAGGGGCTGGGGATGGTTACAGAGTTAGGGAGGGTTGTAGGGGCTGTAGGAGGTTAGAGAGATAGGGAGGGTTTTAGGGGCTGGAGGAGGTTACAGAGATAGAGAGGGTTGTAGGAGCTGTAGGAGGTTAGAGACAGGGAGGGTTGTAGGGGCTGGAGGACGTTAGAGATAGGGAGGGTTCTAGGGGCTGCAGGTGGTTAGAGATAGGGAGGGTTGCAGGGGCTGGAGGAGGTTAGAGATGGGGAGGGTTGTAGGGGCTGGAGGAGATTAGAGATAGGGAGGGTTGTAGGGGCTGCAGGAGGTTACAGAGACAGGGAGGGTTGTAGGGGCTGGAGGAGGTTACAGAGATAGGGAGGGTTGTAGGGGCTGGAGGAGGTTACAGAGATAGGGAGGGTTGTAGGGACTGGAGGAGGTCACAGAGATAGGGAGGGTTGTAGAAGCTGGGGGTGGTTACAAAGATAAGGAGGGTTGTAGGGGCTGTAGGAGGTTAGAGATAGGGAGGGTTGTAGGGGCTGGAGGAGGTTACAGGGATAGGGAGGGTTGTAGGGACTGGAGGAGATTACAGAGATAGGGAGCGTTGTAGGGGCTGTAGGAGGTTAGAGATAGGGAGGGTTGTAGGGGCTGGAGGAGGCTACAGAGATAGGGAGGGTTGTAGGGGCTGGAGGAGGCTACAGAGATAGGGAGTGTTGTAGGGGCTGGAGGAGGTTACAGGGATAGGGAGGGTTGTAGGGACTGGAGGAGATTACAGAGATAGGGAGGGTTGTAGGGGCTGTAGGAGGTTAGAGATAGGGAGGGTTGTAGGGGCTGGAGGAGGTTACAGAGATAGGGAGGGTTGTAGGGGCTGTAGGAGGTTAGAGATAGGGAGGGTTGTAGGAGCTGGAGGAGGTTAGAGACAGGGAGGGTTGTAGGGGCTGGAGGACGTTAGAGATAGGGAGGGTTCTAGGGGCTGCAGGTGGTTAGAGATAGGGAGGGTTGCAGGGGCTAGAGGAGGTTAGAGATGGGGAGGGTTGTAGGGGCTGGAGGAGATTAGAGATAGGGAGGGTTGTAGGGGCTGCAGGAGGTTACAGAGACAGGGAGGGTTGTAGGGTCTGGAGGAGGTTACAGAGATAGGGAGGGTTGTAGGGGCTGGAGGAGGTTACAGAGATAGGGAGGGTTGTAGGGACTGGAGGAGGTCACAGAGATAGGGAGGGTTGTAGAAGCTGGGGGTGGTTACAAAGATAAGGAGGGTTGTAGGGGCTGTAGGAGGTTAGAGATAGGGAGGGTTGTAGGGACTGGAGGAGATTACAGAGATAGGGAGCGTTGTAGGGGCTGTAGGAGGTTAGAGATAGGGAGGGTTGTAGGGGCTGGAGGAGGCTACAGAGATAGGGAGGGTTGTAGGGGCTGGAGGAGGCTACAGAGATAGGGAGTGTTGTAGGGGCTGGAGGAGGTTACAGGGATAGGGAGGGTTGTAGGGACTGGAGGAGATTACAGAGATAGGGAGGGTTGTAGGGGCTGTAGGAGGTTAGAGATAGGGAGGGTTGTAGGGGCTGGAGGAGGTTACAGAGATAGGGAGGGTTGTAGGGGCTGTAGGAGGTTAGAGATAGGGAGGGTTGTAGGAGCTGGAGGAGGTTACAGAGATAGAGAGCGTTGTAGGGGCTGTAGGAGGTTACAGAGATAGGGAGGGTTGTAGGGTCTGGAGGAGGTTACAGAGATAGGGAGGGTTGTAGGGGCTGGAGGAGGCTACAGAGATAGGGAGTGTTGTAGGGGCTGGAGGAGGTTACAGGGATAGGGAGGGGGCGAAATCAGGGACGTATTTAAAAACCAGGATGAAAATTTTGAAATGGAGGCCTGACAGGATCAGGAGCAAAAGTAGGTCAGCGAGTGACAGGGTTGATGGATGCAGGGGACTCAGTGCGGGTCAGGTTACGGGGCAGCAGAGTTTTGGACGATCTGAAGTTTTTCAGAGGAGGGGGTGGTGAGGCCGGCTGAGCTGAAATGATGCGGTTTTCAGAAAAATGATAAACAGATGGACGGACTTAAGTCTAATCGTAACTAGATCGGTTGTTGACACACAGACTGTTGTTTCACCGTCACAAACTCAGTCACAAAGTCAGATGGGACTCAGATGTTTTCTCACTCACTGCACTCTCTCGCCCTCCAACCCAACATTCGCAAACTCCTCAGCTCACTCAGTCTCCTCTTCGTCACCAAAACCCAAAATCAGAACCCTACTGTCCTCTGTCAATACACGAGAAATACCTGTATTCTCCCAGGACAGGTACAGCACGGGGTTAGATACAGAGTAAAGCTCCCTCTACACTGTCCCCATCAAACACTCCCAGGACAGGTACAGCACAGGGTTAGATACAGAGTAAAGCTCCCTCTACACTGTCCTCATCAAACACTCCCAGGACAGGTACAGCACGGGGTTAGATACAGAGTAAAGCTCCCTCTACACTGTCCCCATCATACACTCCCAGAACAGGTACAGCACGGGGTTAGATACAGAGTAAAGCTCCCTCTACACTGTCCCCATCAAACACTCCCAGAACAGGTACAGCACGGGGTTAGATACAGAGTAAAGCTCCCTCTACATTGTCCCTATCAAGCATGAACTGACGCAATGGTGGAGCAGTTTCAGGGAGCTGAATGGCCTCCTGTTCTTCCTCGACTCAGTCCACTGACTGACCCAATGCACTGCCCTATATCCTATCGTCATCTTTACCCTTGGGCTTTTCAAATCGATAGTACACACCATCCTGACTTGGAAATATATCGGCCATTCCTTCACTGTCGCTGGGTCAAAATCCTGGAACTCCCTCCCTAACAGCACTGTGGGTGTACCTACACCATAGGGACCGCAGCGGTTCAAGAAGGCAGCTCACCCACCACCTTCTCAAGGGCAACTAGGGATGGGGAATAAATGCTGATCTTGCCAGCGACGCCCACTTCCCTTGAACGGATGAAACAAAAAGCGCTGCATGACAGGAGAGCGCAGAGGCCTGTCTGCCTGGTCTATTCCCGACCCGCGGGAGCTGCACGGTGAGGGCTGGTCTCAACGTCAAAGATAAAACCGTCGGGCGAAACCCAGCTCCCGCTGCCTTACCGACGTTGGGGTAGTATTCCGTGCCTTCCTCAGAGCCTGGGCCACCGCTCGACTCGTGACTGGGCGAGGGAGTCGAGGGCTTCAGCATTTCGGCTGTCTGGAGAAACCTGTGCAAGAGGAAGAGAAAAACAGACATGAGCGTTTTGCAATGCTGCACCAGTGGCCTGTTGCTAACTCCCCACTGATGATGCTACCTCTTGCTGTCTTCCACAGGTCACAACTGCCCTCTGGAGCCCCAGCCCAGTGTGACCTTAAGACACTGAGCACTGTCGAGCAGAGAGGTCACCGGGCAGCCAACAGCAGCAGAGGCACTGGCTGATCGTTTCCCATTGACTTGGGCACTGAGGCCAACAGTGATACTCCTCGGTGTCAGAGTGGCTCTATGGGTTTAGCAATCTCTCTCTCTCGCTCAGCTCAGAGTGAGGGGATTGTGCTCACGCCCCCAAGGTCATAGACTCCAGCCCCATAATCCGGGGCAACGCTCCCACAATTTCATACTGAGGGAGCGCTGCACTGTCGGAGCGTCAGTACTGAGGGAGTGCTGCACTGTCGGAGGGTCAGTACTGAGGGAGTGCTGCACTGTCGGAGGGTTAATACCGTGGGAGCGCTGCACTATCGGAGGGTTAGTACCGTGGGAGTGCTGCACTGTCAGAGGGTCAGTACTGAGGGAGCGCCGCACTGTCGGAGGGTCAGTACTGAGGGAGCGCTGCACTGTCGGAGGGTCAGTACTGAGGGAGCGCTGCACTGTTGGAGGGTCAGTACTGAGGGAGTGCTGCACTGTCGGAGGGTCAGTACTGAGGGAGTGCTGCACTGTCGGAGGGTCAGTACTGAGGGAGTGCTGCACTGTCGGAGGGTCAGTACTGAGGGAGTGCTGCACTGTCGGAGGGTCAGTACTGAGGGAGGCGCTGCACTGTCGGAGGGTCAGTACTGAGGGAGCGCTGCACTGTCGGAGGGTCAGTACTGAGGGAGTGCTGCACTGTCGGAGGGTCAGTACTGAGGGAGTGCTGCACTGTCGGAGGGTCAGTACTGAGGGAGTGCTGCACTGTCGGAGGGTCAGTACTGAGGGAGTGCTGCACTGTCGGAGGGTCAGTACGGAGGGAGCGCTGCACTGTTGAATTTGCCATCTTTCCATGAGACATCGCTCTAAGGTCCCCCTGAAGGGGTGTAAAAGATCCCACGGCCAATATTTGGAAGAAGAGCAGGGGTGTGGGGGCGGAGTTCTCCCCGGCGGATCTGGGGCCAATACTTATCCCTCCACCGACATCACTAAAATGAGCAGATAATTGTCTTAATCCACAGTCACTTGAAAAATGAATCACAGGCCTGGGGTCATCCAAAGGTCGCTATACAAATGCAGGTCTGCTTCTGTCTCCATCTCCAATCCAAATCCTGACCGGTTCCCAAGGAGCTATCCAGCATCGAGGCTGAGGGAGCCAAGAGGGCTGATTGCTTTCCCAGGCTCACTGTAGCATGCAGCCAAATCGCGCTGATTCAGCTCCAGCAATCACTGGAATCAGATCCCCAGCCAAATTCCAACAGCACCCCTGGACCTCCGGACTCTGGTCGGCTCTCCAACGTGGGACTGCGCTGCACGGCTCGGGTCCCGGCAGGGCTGCGCGTTCGCTCCCTGCGTCTGTGTTCCATGGGCTGTCCTCAGAGGGCGTCGCGTTAAACGCGACGATGGGTCAGGTATTTCTACAGAAGCTTTCACTGGGCACAGCTCTGGGTGGCCGGCTTTTAAAGGAAGCACGTGCTTCGCTTCGGAGCGGGCGCGGCGAAGGAGCTGCGACAGGGAGGAGTTGGCGAAGTGGTAACGTCACTGGGACTAGTGGCGCCAAGGCCCAGGCCAACGCTCTGGGTGGGGGACACAGGCTCAAACCCCACGGCAGAAGTTAAACCCAATAAATAACAAAAATCTGGAACACGAAAGCCGGTTTCCTGACCTTGAAACTCTCGTCGATTGTTCCGGTTGATCACTTGGTTCACTGATGTCCTTGAGGGGAGGGAAATCTGGCCCCCCCTCCACCCACCCTTTACTCGGCCCGGCCTACATGTGACTCCAGGCCCACGGCAACGTGGTTCACTCTCCGAAACGGCTGAGCTGATCGCTCAGTTCGAGGGCAATTAGGGACGGGGTCGGCGAGAGCCAGGGAGAGGGAGCACGAGACAAAGTGAGCAAAAACGAGAGAGCACGGCCGAGAGAGGGAGGTAAACAGAGAGAGCGAACTACAGTTACCGAGAGAGACTTCTCTCTTTGTCCTCTCTGCACAGCCTCTCGCTTGGTCCACCCCAACCCCAACCCACCCACCCACACCGCCCCTACAGCTCCCTCCCCCATGTCTCCACTCCGCTGTCCAGCGGAGTGGGACCGAACTCCCCCAGTGAACTCCTGTCCTGTCCCAGTTCTGTCCCTACCTGTACAGGTTGAGGTCGGTGAACCAGT
>NW_027597742.1:0-67731 GCF_964194155.1 Cetorhinus maximus | reverse complement strand
GCAGCACGCTGACGGTGGAGCACGCTGACGGAGCAGCACACTGACGGTGAAGCACGCTGACGGTGGAGCACGCTGACGGTGCAGCACGCTGATGGAGCAGCACGCTGACGGAGCAGCACGCTGACGGTGGAGCACGTTGACGGAGCTGCACGCTGACAGAGCCGCACGCAGACGGTGGAGCACGCTGATGGAGCAGCACACTGACGGTCGAGCACGCTGACGGAGCAGCACGCTGATGGAGCAGCACGCTGACGGTGGAGCACGCTGACGGAGCAGCACGCTGACGGAGCAGCACACTGACGGAGCAGCACAATGACGGAGCAGCACGCTGACGGTGGAGCACGCTGAAGGTGCAGCACGCTGACGGAGCAGCATGCTGACGGAGCAGCACGCTAACGGTGAAGCATGCTGACGGTGCAGCACGCTGACGGTGGAGCATGCTTACGGAGCAGCACGCTGGCGGAGCAGCACGCTGACGTGTAGAACGCAGACGGAGCAGCACGCTGACGGAGCAGCACGCTGACAGTGCGGCACGCTGACGGAGCAGCACGCTGATGATGGAGCACGCTGACGGTGCAGCACGCTGACGGAGCAGCACGCTGACAGTAAAGCACGCGGACCGTGCAGCACGCTGACGGTGAAGCACGCGGACGGTGCAGCACGTTGACGGAGCAGCGCCCTAACGGAGGAGAAAGCTGACAGAGCAGCACGCTGACAGAGCAGCACGCTGACGGTGCAGCACGCTGACGGAGCAGCACGCTGACGGTGGAGCACCCTGACAGAGCAGCACGCTGACGGTGCAGCACGCTGACAGTGGAACACGCTGAAGGCTCAGAACGCTGAAGGCTCAGAACGCTGACGACGCAGCACGCTGACGGTGGAGCACGCTGACCGAGCAGCACGCTGATGGTGGAGCACGCTGACGGAGCAGCACGCTGACGGTGAAGCAAGCTGACGGAGCAGCACGCTGACGGAGCAGCACGCTGATGGTGGAGCACGCTGACGGAGCAGCACGCTGATGGAGCAGCACGCCGACGGTGGAACACGCTGACAGCACAGAACGCTGACGGTGGAGCACGCTGACGGTGGAGCACGCTGGCGGAGCAGCACGCTGACGGTGGAGCACGCTGACGGTGGAGCACGCTGAAGGCACAGAACGCTGACGATGCAGCATGCTGACGGTGGAGCACGCTGACGGTTCAGCACGCTGACGGTGGAGCACGCTGACGTAGCATTATGCTGACGGAGCAGCACGCTGACGGTGCAGCACGCTGACGGCGCAGCACGCTGGCGGAGCAGCACCCTGACGGTGGAGCATGCTGATGGAGGAGCACGCTGACAGTGGAGCACGCTGACGGAGCAGCACGCTGACGGTGAAGCACGCTGACGGTGCAGCACACTGACGGAGCAGCACGCTGACGGAGCAGCACGCTGACGGTGAAGCACGCTGACGTAGCATTATGCTGACGGAGCAGCACGCTGACGGTGCAGCATGCTGACGGCGCAGCACGCTGGCGGAGCAGCACCCTGATGGTGGAGCATGCTGATGGAGGAGCATGCTGACAGTGGAGCACGCTGACGGAGCAGCACGCTGACGGTGAAGCACGCTGACGGTGCAGCACACTGACGGAGCAGCACGCTGACGGAGCAGCACGCTGACGGTGAAGCACGCTGACGGTACAGCACGCTGATGGAGCAGCACACTGACGGAGCAGCACGCTGACGGTGAAGCACGCTGACGGAGCAGCACGCTGATGGACAACCACGCTGACGGAGCAGCACGCTGACGGTGGAGCACACTGATGGTGCAGCACGCTGACAGAGAAGCACACCGACGGAACAGCACGCTGACGGTGTAGCACGCTGACGGTGGAGCACGCTGACGGGGCAGCACGCAGACGGTGGAGCACGCTGACGGAGCAGCACGCTGATGTTGGAGCACGCTGACGGAGCAGCACGCTGACGGTGCAGCACGCTGACGGTGGAGGACGCTGACGGTGGAGCACGCTGACGGAGCAGCACGCCTAGAGAGCTGCACGCTGATGGTGGAGCGCTCTGACGGTGGAGCATGCTGACGGAGCAGCACGCCTACAGAGCTGCACTCTGACGGAGCAGCACGCCTACAGAGCTGCACGCTGACAGTGGAGCGCGCTGACGGTGGAGCAAGCTGACGGTGGAGCACGCTGACGGAGCGTCACGCTGATGAAGCAGTACGCTGACGGTGCAGCACGCTGACGGTGCAGCACGCTGATGAGGCAGCACGCTGACAGTGGAGCGCACTGACGGTGGAGCACGCTGACGGAGCAGCACGCTGACGGAGCAGCACGCTGACGGTGGAGCACGCTGACGGAGCAGCACGCTGACGGAGCAGCACGCTGACGGTGGAGCATGCTTACGGAGCAGCACGCTGGCGGAGCAGCACGCTGACGGTGTAGAACGCAGACGGAGCAGCACGCTGACGGAGCAGCACGCTGACAGTGCGGCACGCTGACGGAGCAGCACGCTGATGATGGAGCACGCTGACGGTGCAGCACGCTGACGGAGCAGCACGCTGACGGTGGAGCACGCTGACGGAGCACCACACTGACGGTGGAGCACGCTGACGGGGCAGCACACTGACGGTGAAGCACGCTGACGGTGGAGCACGCTGACGGTGCAGCACGCTGACGGAGCAGCACGCTGACGGTAGAGCACGCTGACGGAGCTGCACGCTGACGGAACCGCACGCAGACGGTGGAGCACGCTGATGGAGCAGCACGCTGACGGTCGAGCACGCTGATGGAGCAGCACGCTGACGGAGCAGCACGCTGATGGTGGAGCACGCTGACGGAGCAGCACGCTGACGGAGAAGCACACTGACGGAGCAGCACAATGACGGAGCAGCACGCTGACGGTGGAGCACGCTGACGGTGAAGCACGCTGACGGTGCAGCACGCTGACGGAGCAGCATGCTGACGGAGCTGCACGCTGACGGAGCAGCACGCTGACGGAGGAGCACACTGACGGTGGAGCACGCTGACGGTGGAGTACGCTAACGGAGCAGCACACTGACGGTGGAGCACGCTGACGGAGCAGCACGCTGACGGTGGAGAACGCTGACGGAGCAGCACGCTGACGGAGCAGCAAGCTGACGGTGGAGCACGCTGTCGGTGAAGCACGCTGACAGTGGAGCACGCTGACGGAGCAGCACGCTGACAGTAAAGCACGCGGACCGTGCAGCACGCTGACGGTGAAGCACGCGGACGGTGCAGCACGTTGACGGAGCAGCGCCCTAACGGAGGAGAAAGCTGACAGAGCAGCACGCTGACAGAGCAGCACGCTGACGGTGCAGCACGCTGACGGAGCAGCACGCTGACGGTGGAGCACCCTGACAGAGCAGCACGCTGACGGTGCAGCACGCTGACAGTGGAACACGCTGAAGGCTCAGAACGCTGAAGGCTCAGAACGCTGACGACGCAGCACGCTGACGGTGGAGCACGCTAACCGAGCAGCACGCTGATGGTGGAGCACGCTGACGGAGCAGCACGCTGACGGTGAAGCAAGCTGACGGAGCAGCACGCTGACGGAGCAGCACGCTGATGGTGGAGCACGCTGACGGAGCAGCACGCTGATGGAGCAGCACGCCGACGGTGGAACACGCTGACAGCACAGAACGCTGACGGTGGAGCACGCTGACGGTGGAGCACACTGGCGGAGCAGCACGCTGACGGTGGAGCACGCTGACGGTGGAGCACGCTGAAGGCACAGAACGCTGACGATGCAGCATGCTGACGGTGGAGCACACTGACGGTTCAGCACGCTGACGGTGGAGCACGCTGACGTAGCATTATGCTGACGGAGCAGCACGCTGACGGTGCAGCACGCTGACGGCGCAGCACGCTGGCGGAGCAGCACCCTGACGGTGGAGCATGCTGATGGAGGAGCACGCTGACAGTGGAGCACGCTGACGGAGCAGCACGCTGACGGTGAAGCACGCTGACGGTGCAGCACACTGACGGAGCAGCACGCTGACGGAGCAGCACGCTGACGGTGAAGCACGCTGACGGTACAGCACGCTGACGGAGCAGCACGCTGACGGAGCAGCACGCTGACGGTGAAGCACGCTGACGGAGCAGCACGCTGATGGACAACCACGCTGACGGAGCAGCACGCTGACGGTGGAGCACGCTGACGGGGCAGCACGCAGACGGTGGAGCACGCTGACGGAGCAGCACGCTGATGTTGGAGCACGCTGACGGAGCAGCACGCTGACGGAGCAGCACGCTGACGGTGCAGCACGCTGATGGTGGAGCACGCTTACGGAGCAGCTCGCTGACGGTGGAACACGCTGACGGTGGAGCACGCTGACGGAGCAGCACGCTGACGGTGGAGCACGCTGACGGAGCAGCACGCTGACGGAGCTGCACGCTGACGGTGGAGCACGCTGACGGAGCTGCACCCTGATGGAGCAGCATGCTGACGGAGCAGCACGCTGACGGTGAAGCATGCTGACGGTACAGCACGCTGACGGAGCAGCACACTGACGGAGCAGCACGCTGACGGTGAAGCACACTGACGGAGCAGCACGCTGATGGACAACCACGCTGACGGAGCAGCACGCTGACAGTGGAGCACACTGATGGCGCAGCACGCTGACGGAGAAGCACACCGACGGAACAGCACGCTGACGGTGTAGGACGCTGACGGTGGAGCACGCTGACGGGGCAGCACGCAGACGGTGGAGCACGCTGACGGAGCAGCACGCTGATGTTGGAGCACGCTGACGGAGCAGCACGCTGACGGAGCAGCACGCTGATGGTGGAGCACGCTTACGGAGCAGCTCGCTGACGGTGGAACACGCTGACGGTGGAGCACGCTGACGGAGCAGCACGCTGACGGTGGAGCACGCTGACGGAGCAGCACGCTGACAGAGCAGCACGCTAATGGTGGAGCGCGCTGATGGAGCAGCACACTGACGGAGCAGCACACTGATGGTGGAGCACGCTGACGGTGAAGCACGCTGACGGAGGAGCACACTGACAGAGCAGCACACTGATGGTGGAGCACGCTGACGGAGCAGCACGCTGACGGTGGAGCACGCTGACGGAGCAGCACGCTGACAGAGCAGCACGCTGAAGGTGGAGCGCGCTGATGGAGCAGCACACTGACGGAGCAGCACACTGATGGTGGAGCACGCTGACGGTGAAGCACGCTGACGGAGGAGCACACTGACGGTGAAGCACACTGACGGTGCAGCATGCTGACAGAGCAGCACGCTGACGGAGCAGCACGCTGACGGTGGAGCACGCTGACGGTGCTGAATGCTGACAGAGCAGCACGCTGATGGTGCAACACGCTGACGGTTAAGCACGCTGACGGTGGAGCAGGCTGACAGAGCAGCACACTGATGGAGCAGCACGCGGACGGTGGAGCACGCTGGCGGAGCAGCACGCTTACGGTGGAGCACGCAGACGGAGCTGCACGCTGACGGAGCAGCACGCTGACGGTGGAGCACGGTGACGGAGCTGCACGCTGGTGGACCAGCACGCTGACGGTGGAGCACGCTGACGGTGGAGCACGCTGATGGAGCTGCAACCTGATGGAGCAGCACGCTGACGGAGCAGCACGCTCACGGTGGAGCACACTGACGGAGCTGCACGCTGACCGAGCAGCACGCTGACGGTGGAGCACACTGACGGAGCAGCACGCTGATGGTGGAGCACGCTGACGGAGCAGCACGCTGACGGAGCTGCACGCTGACGGTGGAGCATGCTGTCGGAACAGCACGCTGATGGTGGAGCACGCTGACGGAGCAGCATGCTGACGGAGCTGCACGCTGACGGTGCAGCATGCTGACGGTGGAGCACGCTGACGGTGGAGCACGCTGACGGAGCAGCATGCTGACGGTGGATCACGCTGACGGTGCAGCACGCTGACGGTGGAGCACGCTTACGGAGCAGCTCGCTGACGGTGGAACACGCTGACGGTGTAGCACACTGACGGAGCAGCACGCTGACGGTGGTGCACGCTGACGGAGCAGCACGCTGACAGAGCAGCACGCTGACGGTGGAGTGCACTGACGGAGCAGCACGCTGACGGTGGAGCACGCTGACGGTGCAGCACGCTGACGGAGCAGCACGCTGACCTTGGAGCACGCTGACCGAGCTGCATGCTGACGGAGCCGCACGCTGACGGAGCTGCTCTCTGACGGAGCTGCACACTGACGGAGCAGCACGCTGACGGTGGAGCACGCTGACGGGGCAGTACGCTGATGGTGGAGAACGTTGACGGAGCTGCACGCTGACGGTGGAGCACGCTGACGGAGCAGCACGCTGACGGAACAGCACGCTGACGGAGCAGCACGCTGACGGTGGAGCACGCTGACGGAGGAGCACGCTGATGGTGGAGCACGCTGACGGAGCAGCACGCTGACGGTGGAGAACGCTGACCGAGCAGCACGCTGACAGAGCAGCACGCTGACAGTGGAGCATGCTGACGGAGCAGCACGCTGACGGAGCAGCACGCTGACGGTGGAGCACGTTGACGGAGCACCACGCTGACGGTGGAGCACGCTGACGGGGCAGCATGCTGACGGTGAAGCACGCTGACGGTGAAGCACACTGACGGTGGAGCACGCTGACGGTGAAGCACGGTGACGGAGCAGAACGCTGACGGACCAGCACGCTGACGGTGAAGCACGCTGATGGTGGAGCACGCTGACGGAGCAGCATGCTGACGGAGCCGCATGCTGACGGAGCTGCACGCTGATGAAACCGCACGCTGACGGAGCCGCACGCTGACGGAGCTGCACGCTGAAGGTGGAGCACGCTGACGGGGCAGCACGCTGACGGTGTAGCACGCTGACGGTGTAGCACGCTGACGGAGCAGCACGCTGACGGTGGAGCACGCTGACGGTGCAGCACGCTGAAAGTGCAACATGCTGACGGAGCAGCACGCTGACGGTGCAGTACGCTGACGGAGAAGCACGCTGACGGTGCAGCACGCTGACGGTGGAGCACGCTGAAAGTGCAGCACGCTGATGGTGCAGCACGCTGATGAGGCAGCACGCTGACAGTGGAGCACGATGACGGAGCAGCACGCTGACGGAGCAGCACGCTGACGGTGGAGCACGCTGACGGAGCAGCACGCTGACGGAGCAGCACGCTGATGGTGGAGCAGGCTGACGGTGGAGCATGCTGACGGAGCAGCACGCTGGCGGAGCAGCACGCTGACGGTGTAGAACACTGATGGAGCAGCACGCTGACGGAGCAGCACGCTGACAGTGCAGCACGCTGACGGAGCTGCACGCTGATGATGGAGCACCCTGACGGTGCAGCACGCTGACTGAGCAGCACGCTGACGGTGGAGCACGCTGACGGAGCACCGCGCTGACGGTGGAGCACGCTGACGGGGCAGCACACTGACGGTGAAGCACGCTGACGGTGGAGCACGCTGACGGTGCAGCACGCTGATGGAGCAGCACGCTGACGGAGCAGCACGCTGACGGTGGAGCACGTTGACGGAGCTGCACGCTGACAGAGCCGCACGCAGACGGTGGAGCACGCTGATGGAGCAGCACGCTGACGGTCGAGCACGCTGACGGAGCAGCACGCTGATGGAGCAGCACGCTGACGGTGGAGCACGCTGACGGAGCAGCACACTGACGGTGAAGCACGCTGACGGTGGAGCACGCTGACGGTGCAGCACGCTGATGGAGCAGCACGCTGACGGAGCAGCACGCTGACGGTGGAGCACGTTGACGGAGCTGCACGCTGACAGAGCCGCACGCAGACGGTGGAGCACGCTGATGGAGCAGCACGCTGACGGTCGAGCACGCTGACGGAGCAGCACGCTGATGGAGCAGCACGCTGACGGTGGAGCACGCTGACGGAGCAGGACGCTGATGGTGGAGCACGCTGACGGAGCAGCATGCTGGCGGAGCAGCACGCTGACGGTGGAGCACGCTGACGGAGCAGCACGCTGACGGAGCAGCACGCTGACGGTGGAGCACGCTGACGGTGGAGCATGCTGACGGAGCAGCACGCTGACGGAGCAGCACGCTGACGGTACAGCACGCTGACGGAGCAGCACGCTGATGGAGCAGCACGCTGATGGTGGAGCACGCTGACGGAGCTGCACGCTGACGGAGCCGCACGCAGACGGTGGAGCACGCTGATGGAGCAGCACGCTGACGGTCGAGCACGCTGACGGAGCAGCACGCTGACGGAGCAGCACGCTGACGGTGGAGCACGCTGACGGTGGAGCACGCTGAAGGCACAGAACGCTGACGATGCAGCATGCTGACGGTGGAGCACGCTGACGTAGAATTATGCTGATGGAGCAGCACGCTGACGGTGCAGCACGCTGACGGCACAGCACGCTGGCAGAGCAGCACGCTGATGGTGGAGCGCGCTGATGGAGCAGCACACTGACGGAGCAGCACACTGATGGTGGAGCACGCTGACGGTGAAGCACGCTGACGGAGGAGCACACTGACGGTGAAGCACACTGACGGTGCAGCATGCTGACAGAGCAGCACGCTGACGGAGCAGCACGCTGACGGTGGAGCACGCTGACGGTGCTGAATGCTGACAGAGCAGCACGCTGATGGTGCAACACGCTGACGGTTAAGCACGCTGACGGTGGAGCAGGCTGACAGAGCAGCACGCTTACGGTGGAGCAGGCTGACGGAGCAGCACGCCGACGGTGGAGCACACTGATGGTGCAGCACGCTGACGGAGAAGCACACCGACGGAACAGCACGCTGACGGTGTAGCACGCTGACGGTGGAGCACGCTGACGGGGCAGCACGCAGACGGTGGAGCACGCTGACGGAGCAGCACGCTGATGTTGGAGCACGCTGACGGAGCAGCACGCTGACGGAGCAGCACGCTGACGGAGCAGCACGCTGACGGTGGAGCACGCTTACGGAGCAGCTTGCTGACGGTGGAGCACCCTGACGATGGAGCACACTGACGGTGAAGCAATGACGGAGCAGCATGCTGATGGTGGAGCACGCTGACGGAGCAGTACGCTGACGGAGCAGCACGCTGACGGTGGAGCACGCTGACGGTGGAGCACGCTGAAGGCACAGAACGCTGACGATGCAGCATGCTGACGGTGGAGCATGCTGACGGTTCAGCACGCTGACGGTGGAGCACGCTGACGTAGAATTATGCTGATGGAGCAGCACGCTGACGGTGCAGCACGCTGATGGCACAGCACGCTGGCAGAGCAGCACGCTGATGGTGGAGCGCGCTGATGGAGCAGCACACTGACGGAGCAGCACACTGATGGTGGAGCACGCTGACGGTGAAGCACGCTGACGGAGGAGCACACTGACGGTGAAGCACACTGACGGTGCAGCATGCTGACAGAGCAGCACGCTGACGGAGCAGCACGCTGACGGTGGTGCACGCTGACGGTGCTGAATGCTGACAGAGCAGCACGCTGATGGTGCAACACGCTGACGGTTAAGCACGCTGACGGTGGAGCAGGCTGACAGAGCAGCACACTGATGGAGCAGCACGCGGACGGTGGAGCACGCTGGCGGAGCAGCACGCTTACGGTGGAGCACGCAGACGGAGCTGCACGCTGACGGAGCAGCACGCTGACGGTGGAGCACGGTGACGGAGCTGCACGCTGGTGGACCAGCACGCTGACGGTGGAGCACGCTGACGGTGGAGCACGCTGATGGAGCTGCAACCTGATGGAGCAGCACGCTGACGGAGCAGCACGCTCACGGTGGAGCACACTGACGGAGCTGCACGCTGACCGAGCAGCACGCTGACGGTGGAGCACGCTGACGGAGCAGCACGCTGATGGTGGAGCACGCTGACGGAGCAGCACGCTGACGGTGGAGCATGCTGTCGGAACAGCACGCTGATGGTGGAGCACGCTGACGGAGCAGCATGCTGACGGAGCTGCATGCTGACGGTGGAGCACGCTGACGGTGGAGCACGCTGACGGAGCAGCATGCTGACGGTGGAGCACGCTGACGGAGCAGCAAGCTGATGGTGGAGCGCACTGACGGAGCACTTAGCTGACGGTGGAGCACGCTGACGGTGCAAGATGCTGATGATGGAGCACGCTGACGGAACAGCACGTTGACGGTGGAGCACGATGACGGAGCAGCACGCTGACGGTGGAACACGCTGACGGAGCACCACGCTGACGTTGTAGCACGCTGACGGGGCAGCATGCTGACAGTGAAGCAAGCTGACGGTGGAGCACGCTGATGGTGCAGCACGCTGACGGTGGAGCACGCTGACGGTGGAGCACGCTGACGGAGCAGCACGCTGATGGTGGAGCACGCTGACGGAGCCGCACCCTGACGGTGTAGCACGTTGACGGAGCAGCACACTGATGGTGGAGCACGCTGACGGTGGAGCATGCTGACGGAGCAGCACGCTGATGGTGGAGCACGCTGACGGATCAGCATGCTGACGGTGGAGCACGCTGACGGTGGAGCACGCTGACGGAGCAACACGCTGACGGTGGAACACGCTGACGGAGCTGCATGCTGACGGAGCAGCATGCTGACGATGGAGCGCACTGACGGAGCAGCACGCTGACGGTGGAGCACGCTGACGGAGCAGCACGGTAACGGAGCAGCACGCTGAGGGTGGAGCCCGCTGACGGTGGAGCACGCTGACGGTGGAAGACGCTGACAATGGAGCACGCTGACGGAGCAGCACGCTGACGGTGGAACACACTGATGGAGCAGCACGCTGACGGAGCAGCACGCTGATGGTGGAGCACGCTGACGGAGCAGCATGCTGACAGAGCAGCACACTGACGGAGCAGCATGCTGACGGAGCAGCACGCTGACGGTGGAGGACGCTGATTGTGGAGCACGCTGACGGAGCAGCACGCCTACAGAGCTGCACGCTGACGGTGGAGCACGCTGATGGTGGAGAATGCTGACGGAGCAGCACGCCTACAGAGCTTCACGCGGACGGAGCAGCACGCCTACAGACCTGCACGCTGACGGTGGAGCACGCTGACGTTGGAGCAAGCTGATGGTGGGGCACGCTGACGGAGCGTCACGCTGACGGAGCTGCACGCTGATGGTGCAGCACACTGACGGAGCAACACGCTGACGGTGCAGCACGCTGATGGTGGAGGACGCTGACGGTGGAGCACGCTGACGGAGCAGCACGCTGATGGAGCTGCACGCTGACGGTGGAGCACGCTGATGGAGCAGCAAACTGACGGTGGAGCACGCTGACGGAGCACCACTCTGACGGTGGAGTACGCTGATGGGGCAGCACGCTGACGGTGAAGCACATTGACGGTGCAGCACGCTGACGGAGCAGCACGCTGACGGTGGAGCACGCTGACGGAGCAGCATGCTGACGGTGGAGCACGCTGACGGTGGAGCACGCTGATGGTGGAGTACGCTAACGGAGCAGCACACTGATGGTGGAGCACGCTGACAGAGCAGCACGCTGACAGTGGAGAACGCTGACGGAGCAGCACACTGACGGAGCAGCAAGCTGACGGTGGAGCACACTGTCGGTGAAGCACGCTGACGGAGCAGCACGCTGACGATGGAGCACGCTGACGGTCAAGCACGCTGACGGAGCAGCACGCTGACGGAGCAGCACGCTGATGGTGGAGCACGCTGACGGAGCAGTACGCTGACGGAGCAGCACGCTGACGGAGCAGCACGCTGACGGTGGAGCACGCTGACGGTGGAGCACGCTGACGGTTCAGCACGCTGACGGTGGAGCACGCTGACGTAGCATAATGCTGACGGAGCAGCACGCTGACGGTGCAGCATGCTGACGGCGCAGCACGCTGGCGGAGCAGCACGCTGATGGTGGAGCACGCTGACGGAGCCGCACCCTGACGGTGTAGCACGTTGACGGAGCAGCACACTGAAGGTGGAGCACGCTGACGGATCAGCATGCTGACGGTGGAGCACGCTGACGGTGGAGCACGCTGACGGATCAGCATGCTGACGGAGCAACACGCTGACGGTGGAAAACGCTGACGGAGCTGCATGCTGACGGAGCAGCACGCTGACGGTGCAGCACGCTGACGGCGCAGCACGCTGGCGGAGCAGCACCCTGACGGTGGAGCATGCTGATGGAGGAGCACGCTGACAGTGCAGCATGCTGATGGAGCAGCACGCTGACGGAGCAGCACGCTGACGGTGGAGCATGCTGACGGTGGAGCACGCTGATGGAGCAGCACGCTGATGGAGCAGCACGCTGACGGAGCAGCACGCTGATGGTGGAGCACGCTGATGGAGCAGCACGCTGACGGTGGAGCACGCTGACGGTGGAGCACGCTGACGGAGCAGCACGCTGACGGTGGAGAACGCTGACGGAGCAGCACGCTGACGGTGAAGCACGCTGATGGTGGAGCACGCTGACAGAGTAGCACACTGACGAAGCTGCACGCTGACGGTGGAGCACGCTGATGGAGCCTCACGCTGACGGAGCCACACGCTGATGGAGCTGCACGCTGATGGAGCCGCACGCTGACGGAGCCGTACGCTGATGGAGCTGCACGCTGACGGAGCAGCACGCTGACGGTGGAGCATGCTGACGGAGCAGCACGCTGACGGTGGAGCACGCTGACGGAGCACCACGCTGACGGTGGAGTACGCTGACGGGGCAGCACGCTGATGGTGAAGCACACTGATGGAGCAGCACGCTGACGGAGCAGCACGCTGATGGTGGAGCACGCTGACGGAGCAGCATGCTGACAGAGCAGCACGCTGACGGTGGAGCGCACTGACGGAGCAGCACGCTGACGTTGGAGCACGCTGACGGAGCAGCATGCTGACGGAGCAGCACGCTGACGGTGGAGGACGCTGAAGGTGGAGCACGCTGACGGAGCAGCACGCCTACAGAGCTGCACGCTGACGGTGGAGGACGCTGACGGTGGAGCATGCTGACGGAGCAGCACGCCTACAGAGCTGCACGCGGACGGAGCAGCATGCCTACAGAGCTGCACGCTGATGGTGGAGCACGCTGATGGTGGAGCAAGCTGACGGTGGAGCACGCTGACGGAGTGTCATGCTGACGGAGCAGCACGCTGACGGTGCAGCACGCTGACGGAGCAGCACATTGACGGAGCTGCACGCTGACGGTGCAGCACGCTGACAGTGCAGCACGCTGACGGAGCAGCACGCTGACGGTGGAGCACGCTGACGGAGCAGCAGTCTGACGGTGGAGCACACTGACTGAGCAGCACGCTGACGGTGGAGCACGCTGACGGAGCAGCAGTCTGACGGTGGAGCACGCTGACGGAGCAGCACGCTGACGGAGCAGCACGCTGACGGTGGAGCACGCTGACGGAGCAGCACGCTGACGGAGCAGCACGCTGACGGTGGAGCACGCTGATGGAGCAGCACGCTGACGGTGGAGCACGCTGACGGTGGAGCACGCTGACGGAGCAGCACGCTGATGGTGGAGAACGCTGATGGAGCAGCACGCTGACGGAGCTGCACGCTGACGGTGGAGCACGCTGACAGAGTAGCACACTGACGGAGCTGCACGCTGACGGTGGAGCACGCTGACGGAGCCTAACGCTGACGGAGCTGCACGCTGACGGAGCTGCACGCTGATGGAGCCGCACGCTGACGGAGCCGCACGCTGATGGAGCTGCATGCTGACGGAGCAGCATGCTGACGTTGGAGCACGCTGACGGAGCAGCACGCTGACGGTGGAGCACGCTGATGGAGCAGCACGCTGACGGTGCAGCACGCTGACGGAGGAGCACGCTGATGGAGCAGCACGCTGACGGTGGAGCACGCTGACGGTGGAGCACGCTGACGGAGCAGCACGCTGATGGTGGAGAACGCTGACGGAGCTGCACGCTGACGGTGGAGCACGCTGACAGAGTAGCACACTGACGGAGCTGCACGCTGACGGTGGAGCACGCTGACGGAGCCTAACGCTGACGGAGCCGCACGCTGACGGAGCTGCACGCTGATGGAGCCGCACGCTGACGGAGCCGCACGCTGATGGAGCTGCACGCTGACGGAGCAGCACGCTGACATTGGAGCACGCTGACGGAGCAGCACGCTGACGGTGGAGCACGCTGATGGAGCACCACGCTGACGGTGGAGTACACTGACGGGGCAGCACGCTGACGGTGAAGCACACTGACGGTGCAGCACGCATACGGAGCAGCACGCTGACGGTGGAGCACGCTGACGGAGCAGCATGCTGACGGTGGAGCACGCTGACGGTGGAGCACGCAGACGGAGCAGCACGCTGACGGTGGAGCACACTGACTGAGCAGCACGCTGACGGTGGAGCACGCTGACGGAGCAGCAGTCTGACGGTGGAGCACGCTGACGGAGCAGCACGCTGACGGAGCAGCACGCTGACGGTGGAGCATGCTGACGGTGGAGCACGCTGACGGAGCAGCACGCTGATGGAGCAGCACGCTGACGGAGCAGCACGCTGACGGTGGAGCACGCTGATGGAGCAGCACGCTGACGGTGGAGCACGCTGACGGTGGAGCACGCTGACGGAGCAGCACGCTGACGGTGGAGAACGCTGACGGAGCAGCACGCTAACGGTGAAGCACGCTGATGGTTGAGCACGCTGACAGAGTAGCACACTGACGGAGCTGCACGCTGACGGTGGAGCACGCTGACGGAGCCTCACGCTGACGGAGCCGCACGCTGATGAAGCTGCACGCTGATGGAGCCGCACGCTGACGGAGCCGCACGCTGATGGAGCTGCACGCTGACGGAGCAGCACGCTGACGGTGGAGCACGTTGATGGAGCAGCACGCTGACGGTGGAGCACGCTGACGGAGCACCATGCTGACGGTGGAGTACGCTGACGGGGCAGCACGCTGACGGTGAAGCACACTGACGGTGCAGCACGCTGACGGAGCAGCACGCTGACGGTGGAGCACGCTGACGGAGCAGCATGCTGACGGTGGAGCACGCTGACGGTGGAGCACGCTGACGGAGCAACACGCTGACGGTGGAACACGCTGACGGAGCAGCATGCTGACGGAGCTGCATGCTGACGGAGCAGCATGCTGACGGAGCAGCAAGCTGACGGAGCAGCACGCTGACGGTGGAGCAAGCTGACGGAGCAGCATGCTGACGGAGCAGCACGGTAATGGAGCAGCACGGTGACGGTGGAGCACGCTGACGGTGGAGCACGCTGACGGTGGAAGACGCTGACGATGGAGCACGCTGACAGAGCAGCACGCTGACGGTGGAACACACTGATGGAGCAGCACGCTGACGGAGCAGCATGCTGATGGTGGAGCACGCTAACGGAGCAGCATGCTTACAGAGCAGCACGCTGACGGTGGAGCGCTTTGACGGAGCAGCACGCTGACGTTGGAGCGCGCTGACGGAGCAGCACGCTGATGGTGGAGCAAGCTGACGGTGGAGCACGCTGACGGAGCGTCACGCTGACGGAGCAGCACGCTGACGGTGCAGCACGCTGACGGAGCAGCACGCTGACGGCGCAGTACGCTGACGGCGCAGCACGCTGGCGGAGCAGCACCCTGACGGTGGAGCATGCTGATGGAGGAGCACGCTGACAGTGGAGCACGCTGACGGAGCAGCACGCTGACGGTGAAGCACGCTGACGGTGCAGCACACTGACGGAGCAGCACGCTGACGGAGCAGCACGCTGACGGTGAATCACGCTGACGGTACAGCACGCTGATGGAGCAGCACGCTGACGGAGCAGCACGCTGACGGTGAAGCACGCTGACGGAGCAACACGCTGACGGTGCAGCACGCTGACGGTGGAGGACGCTGACGGTGGAGCACGCTGACGGAGCAGCACGCCTACAGAGCTGCACGCTGACGGTGGAGCACGCTGACGGTGGAGCATGCTGACGGAGCAGCGCGCCTACAGAGCTGCACGCGGACGGAGCAGCATGCCTACAGAGCTGCACGCTGATGGTGGAGCACGCTGATGGTGGAGCAAGCTGACGGTGGAGCACGCTGATGGAGCGTCACGCTGACGGAGCAGCACGCTGACGGTGCAGCACGCTGACGGAGCAGCACGTTGACGGAGCTGCACGCTGACGGTGCAGCACGCTGACAGTGCAGCACGCTGACGGAGCAGCACGCTGACGGTGGAGCACACTGACTGAGAAGCACGCTGACGGTGGAGCACGCTGACGGAGCAGCACGCTGACGGAGCAGCACGCTGACGGTGGAGCACGCTGACGGAGCAGCACGCTGACGGAGCAGCACGCTGACGGTGGAGCACGCTGATGGAGCAGCACGCTGACGGTGGAGCACGCTGACGGTGGAGCATGCTGACGGAGCCGCATGCTGACGGAGCTGCACGCGGATGGAGCCGCACGCTGACGGAGCAGCACGCTGACGGTGGAGCACGCTGACGGAGCAGCACGCTGACGGTGGAGCACGCTGACGGAGCAGCACGCTGACGATGGAGCACGCTGACGGTGGAGCACGCTGACGGAGCTGCACGCTGACGGTGGAGCACGCTGACGGAGCAGCACGCTGACGATGGAGCACGCTGACGGTCAAGCACGCTGATGGAGCAGCACGCTGACGGAGCAGCGCGCTGATGGTGGAGCACGCTGACGGAGCAGTACGCTGACGGAGCAGCACGCTGACGGAGCAGCACGCTGATGGTGGAGCACGCTGATGGTGGAGCACGCTGAAGGCACAGAACGCTGACGATGCAGCATGCTGACGGTGGAGCACGCTGACGGTTCAGCACGCTGACGGTGGAGCACGCTGACGTAGCATTATGCTGACGGAGCAGCACGCTGACGGTGCAGCACGCTGACAGCGCAGCACGCTGGCGGAGCAGCACCCTGACGGTGGAGCTTGCTGATGGAGGAGCACGCTGACAGTGGAGCACGCTGACGGAGCAGCACGCTAACGGTGAAGCACGCTGACGGTGCAGCACACTGACGGAGCAGCACGCTGACGGAGCAGCACGCTGACGGTGAATCACGCTGACGGTACAGCACGCTGACGGAGCAGCACGCTGACGGAGCAGCACGCTGACGGTGAAGCACGCTGACGGAGCAGCACGCTGATGGACAACCACGCTGACGGAGCAGCACGCTGACGGTGGAGCACACTGATGGTGCAGCACGCTGACGGAGAAGCACACCGACGGAACAGCACGCTGACGGTGTAGCACGTTGACGGTGGAGCACGCTGACGGTGGAGCACGCTGATGATGGAGCACGCTGACGGAGCAGCATGCTGACAGTGCAGCTCGATGACGATGAAGCACGCTGATGGTGGGGCACGCTGACGGTGGAGCACGCTGACGGTGTAGCACGCTGAAGGTGGAGCACGCTGACGGTGGAGCACGCTGATGATGGAGCACGCTGACGGAGCAGCACGCTGACAGTGCAGCTCGATGACGAAGAAGCACGCTGATGGTGGGGCACGCTGACGGTGGAGCACGCTGACGGTGGAAGATGCTGACGATGGAGCACGCTGACAGAGCAGCACGCTGACGGTGGAACGCACTGATGGAGCAGCACGCTGACGGAGCAGCACACTGATGGTGGAGCACGCTGACGGAGCAGCATGCTGACAGAGCAGCACGCTGACGGTGGAGTGCACTGACGGAGCAGCACGCTGACGTTGGAGCACGCTGACGGAGCAGCATGCTGACGGAGCAGCACGCTGACGGTGGAGGACGCTGACGGTGGAGCACGCTGACGGAGCAGCACGCCTACAGAGCTGCACGCTGACGGTGGAGAACGCTGACGGAGCAGCACGCTGACGGTGAAGCACGCTGACGGAGCAGCACGCTGACGGTGGAGAACGCTGACGAAGCTGCACGCTGACGGTGGAGCACGCTGATGGAGCCTCACGCTGACGGAGCCGCACGCTGATGGAGCTGCACGCTGATGGAGCCGCACGCTGACGGAGCCGCACGCTGATGGAGCTGCATGCTGACGGAGCAGCACGCTGACGGTGGAGCATGCTGGCCGGAGCAGCACGCTGACGGTGGAGCCACGCTGACCGGAGCACCACGGGGGGGGGCTGCGCTGACGGGGCAGCACGCTGACGGTGAAGCACACTGACGGTGCAGCACGCTGACGGAGCAGCACGCTGACGGTGGAGCACGCTGACGGAGCAGCATGCTGACGGAGCTGCATGCTGACGGAGCAGCATGCTGACGGAGCAGCAAGCTGATGGAGCAGCACGCTGACGGTGGAGCACGCTGACGGAGCAGCATGCTGACGGAGCAGCACGGTAATGGAGCAGCACGGTGACGGTGGAGCACGCTGACGGTGGAGCACGCTGACGGTGGAAGACGCTGACGATGGAGGACGCTGACAGAGCAGCACGCTGACGGTGGAACACACTGATGGAGCAGCACGCTGACGGAGCAGCATGCTGATGGTGGAGCACGCTGACGGAGCAGCATGCTGACAGAGCAGCACGCTGACGGTGGAGCGCACTGACGGAGCAGCACGCTGATGTTGGAGCACGCTGACGGAGCAGCATGCTGACGGAGCAGCACGCTGACGGTGGAGGACGCTGAAGGTGGAGCACGCTGACGGAGCAGCACGCCTACAGAGCTGCACGCTGACGGTGGAGGACGCTGACGGTGGAGCATGCTGACGGAGCAGCACGCCTACAGAGCTGCACGCGGACGGAGCAGCACGCCAACAGAGCTGCACGCTGATGGTGGAACACGCTGACGGTGGAGCAAGCTGATGGTGGGGCACGCTGATGGGGCGTCACGCTGACGGAGCTGCACGCTGACGGAGCAGCACGCTGATGGTGGAGCACGCTGATGGAGCAGCACGCTGACGGTGCAGCACGCTGACGGAGGAGCACGCTGATGGAGCAGCACGCTGACGGTGGAGCACGCTGACGGTGGAGCACGCTGACGGAGCAGCACGCTGATGGTGGAGAACGCTGACGGAGCAGCACACTGACGGAGCTGCACGCTGACGGTGGAGCACGCTGTCGGTGAAGCACGCTGACGGAGCAGCACGCTGACGATGGAGCACGCTGACGGTCAAGCACGCTGACGGAGCAGCACGCTGACGGAGCAGCACGCTGATGGTGGAGCACGCTGACGGAGCAGTACGCTGACGGAGCAGCACGCTGACGGAGCAGCACGCTGACGGTGGAGCACGCTGACGGTGGAGCACGCTGACGGTTCAGCACGCTGACGGTGGAGCACGCTGACGTAGCATAATGCTGACGGAGCAGCACGCTGACGGTGCAGCATGCTGACGGCGCAGCACGCTGGCGGAGCAGCACGCTGATGGTGGAGCACGCTGACGGAGCCGCACCCTGACGGTGTAGCACGTTGACGGAGCAGCACACTGAAGGTGGAGCACGCTGACGGATCAGCATGCTGACGGTGGAGCACGCTGACGGTGGAGCACGCTGACGGATCAGCATGCTGACGGAGCAACACGCTGACGGTGGAAAACGCTGACGGAGCTGCATGCTGACGGAGCAGCACGCTGACGGTGCAGCACGCTGACGGCGCAGCACGCTGGCGGAGCAGCACCCTGACGGTGGAGCATGCTGATGGAGGAGCACGCTGACAGTGCAGCATGCTGATGGAGCAGCACGCTGACGGAGCAGCACGCTGACGGTGGAGCATGCTGACGGTGGAGCACGCTGATGGAGCAGCACGCTGATGGAGCAGCACGCTGACGGAGCAGCACGCTGATGGTGGAGCACGCTGATGGAGCAGCACGCTGACGGTGGAGCACGCTGACGGTGGAGCACGCTGACGGAGCAGCACGCTGACGGTGGAGAACGCTGACGGAGCAGCACGCTGACGGTGAAGCACGCTGATGGTGGAGCACGCTGACAGAGTAGCACACTGACGAAGCTGCACGCTGACGGTGGAGCACGCTGATGGAGCCTCACGCTGACGGAGCCACACGCTGATGGAGCTGCACGCTGATGGAGCCGCACGCTGACGGAGCCGTACGCTGATGGAGCTGCACGCTGACGGAGCAGCACGCTGACGGTGGAGCATGCTGACGGAGCAGCACGCTGACGGTGGAGCACGCTGACGGAGCACCACGCTGACGGTGGAGTACGCTGATGGGGCAGCACGCTGATGGTGAAGCACACTGATGGAGCAGCACGCTGACGGAGCAGCACGCTGATGGTGGAGCACGCTGACGGAGCAGCATGCTGACAGAGCAGCACGCTGACGGTGGAGCGCACTGACGGAGCAGCACGCTGACGTTGGAGCACGCTGACGGAGCAGCATGCTGACGGAGCAGCACGCTGACGGTGGAGGACGCTGAAGGTGGAGCACGCTGACGGAGCAGCACGCCTACAGAGCTGCACGCTGACGGTGGAGGACGCTGACGGTGGAGCATGCTGACGGAGCAGCACGCCTACAGAGCTGCACGCGGACGGAGCAGCATGCCTACAGAGCTGCACGCTGATGGTGGAGCACGCTGATGGTGGAGCAAGCTGACGGTGGAGCACGCTGACGGAGTGTCATGCTGACGGAGCAGCACGCTGACGGTGCAGCACGCTGACGGAGCAGCACATTGACGGAGCTGCACGCTGACGGTGCAGCACGCTGACAGTGCAGCACGCTGACGGAGCAGCACGCTGACGGTGGAGCACGCTGACGGAGCAGCAGTCTGACGGTGGAGCACACTGACTGAGCAGCACGCTGACGGTGGAGCACGCTGACGGAGCAGCAGTCTGACGGTGGAGCACGCTGACGGAGCAGCACGCTGACGGAGCAGCACGCTGACGGTGGAGCACGCTGACGGAGCAGCACGCTGACGGAGCAGCACGCTGACGGTGGAGCACGCTGATGGAGCAGCACGCTGACGGTGGAGCACGCTGACGGTGGAGCACGCTGACGGAGCAGCACGCTGATGGTGGAGAACGCTGATGGAGCAGCACGCTGACGGAGCTGCACGCTGACGGTGGAGCACGCTGACAGAGTAGCACACTGACGGAGCTGCACGCTGACGGTGGAGCACGCTGACGGAGCCTAACGCTGACGGAGCTGCACGCTGACGGAGCTGCACGCTGATGGAGCCGCACGCTGACGGAGCCGCACGCTGATGGAGCTGCATGCTGACGGAGCAGCACGCTGACGTTGGAGCACGCTGACGGAGCAGCACGCTGACGGTGGAGCACGCTGATGGAGCACCACGCTGACGGAGGAGTACGCTGACGGGGCAGCACGCTGACGGTGAAGCACACTGACGGTGCAGCACGCTGACGGAGCAGCACGCTGACGGTGGAGCACGCTGACGGAGCAGCATGCTGACGGTGGAGCACGCTGACGGTGGAGCACGCTGACGGAGCAGCAGTCTGACGGTGGAGCACGCTGACGGAGCAGCACGCTGACGGAGCAGCACGCTGACGGTGGAGCATGCTGACGGTGGAGCACGCTGACGGAGCAGCACGCTGACGGTGGAACACACTGATGGAGCAGCACGCTGACGGAGCTGCATGCTGACGGAGCAGCACGGTAATGGAGCAGCACGGTGACGGTGGAGCACGCTGACGGAGCAGCATGCTGACGGAGCAGCACGGTAATGGAGCAGCACGGTGACGGTGGAGCACGCTGACGGTGGAGCACGCTGACGGTGGAAGACGCTGACGATGGAGCACGCTGACAGAGCAGCACGCTGACAGTGGAACACACTGATGGAGCAGCACGCTGACGGAGCAGCACGCTGATGGTGGAGAACGCTGACGGAGCAGCATGCTGACAGAGCAGCACGCTGACGGTGGAGCGCACTGACGGAGCAGCACGCTGACGTTGGAGCATGCTCACGGAGCAGCATGCTGACGGAGCAGCACGCTGACGATGGAGGACGCTGAAGGTGGAGCACGCTGACGGAGCAGCACGCCTGCAGAGCTGCACGCTGACGGTGGAGGACGCTGACGGTGGAGCATGCTGACGGAGCCGCATGCTGACGGAGCTGCACGCGGATGGAGCCGCACGCTGACGGAGCAGCACGCTGACGGTGGAGCACGCTGACGGAGCAGCACGCTGACGGTGGAGCACGCTGACGGAGCAGCACGCTGACGATGGAGCACGCTGACGGTGGAGCACGCTGACGGAGCAGCACGCTGACGGTGGAGCACGCTGACGGAGCAGCACGCTGACGATGGAGCACGCTGACGGTCAAGCACGCTGATGGAGCAGCACGCTGACGGAGCAGCGCGCTGATGGTGGAGCACGCTGACGGAGCAGTACGCTGACGGAGCAGCACGCTGACGGAGCAGCACGCTGATGGTGGAGCACGCTGATGGTGGAGCACGCTGAAGGCACAGAACGCTGACGATGCAGCATGCTGACGGTGGAGCACGCTGACGGTTCAGCACGCTGACGGTGGAGCACGCTGACGTAGCATTATGCTGACGGAGCAGCACGCTGACGGTGCAGCACGCTGACGGCGCAGCACGCTGGCGGAGCAGCACCCTGACGGTGGAGCTTGCTGATGGAGGAGCACGCTGACAGTGGAGCACGCTGACGGAGCAGCACGCTGACGGTGAAGCACGCTGACGGTGCAGCACACTGACGGAGCAGCACGCTGACGGAGCAGCACGCTGACGGAGCAGCACGCTGACGGTGAATCACGCTGACGGTACAGCACGCTGACGGAGCAGCACGCTGACGGAGCAGCACGCTGACGGTGAAGCACGCTGACGGAGCAGCACGCTGATGGACAACCACGCTGACGGAGCAGCACGCTGACGGTGGAGCACACTGATGGTGCAGCACGCTGACGGAGAAGCACACCGACGGAACAGCACGCTGACGGTGTAGCACGTTGACGGTGGAGCACGCTGACGGTGGAGCACGCTGATGATGGAGCACGCTGACGGAGCAGCATGCTGACAGTGCAGCTCGATGACGATGAAGCACGCTGATGGTGGGGCACGCTGACGGTGGAGCACGCTGACGGTGTAGCACGCTGAAGGTGGAGCACGCTGACGGTGGAGCACGCTGATGATGGAGCACGCTGACGGAGCAGCACGCTGACAGTGCAGCTCGATGACGAAGAAGCACGCTGATGGTGGGGCACGCTGACGGTGGAGCACGCTGACGGTGGAAGATGCTGACGATGGAGCACGCTGACAGAGCAGCACGCTGACGGTGGAACGCACTGATGGAGCAGCACGCTGACGGAGCAGCACACTGATGGTGGAGCACGCTGACGGAGCAGCATGCTGACAGAGCAGCACGCTGACGGTGGAGTGCACTGACGGAGCAGCACGCTGACGTTGGAGCACGCTGACAGAGCAGCATGCTGATGGAGCAGCACGCTGACGGTGGAGGACGCTGACGGTGGAGCACGCTGACGGAGCAGCACGCCTACAGAGCTGCACGCTGACGGTGGAGAACGCTGACGGAGCAGCACGCTGACGGTGAAGCACGCTGACGGAGCAGCACGCTGACGGTGGAGAACGCTGACGAAGCTGCACGCTGACGGTGGAGCACGCTGATGGAGCCTCACGCTGACGGAGCCGCACGCTGATGGAGCTGCACGCTGATGGAGCCGCACGCTGACGGAGCCGCACGCTGATGGAGCTGCACGCTGACGGAGCAGCACGCTGACGGTGGAGCATGCTGGCGGAGCAGCACGCTGACGGTGGAGCACGCTGACGGAGCACCACGCTGACGGTGGAGTACGCTGACGGGGCAGCACGCTGACGGTGAAGCACACTGATGGTGCAGCACGCTGACGGAGCAGCACGCTGACGGTGGAGCACGCTGACGGAGCAGCATGCTGACAGAGCAGCACGGTAATGGAGCAGCACGATGACGGTGGAGCACGCTGACGGTGGAGCACGCTGACGGTGGAAGACGCTGACGATGGAGCACGCTGACAGAGCAGCACGCTGACGGTGGAACACACTGATGGAGCAGCACGCTGACGGAGCAGCATGCTGATGGTGGAGCACGCTGACGGAGCAGCATGCTGACAGAGCAGCACGCTGACGGTGGAGCGCACTGACGGAGCAGCACGCTGATGTTGGAGCACGCTGACGGAGCAGCATGCTGATGGAGCAGCACGCTGACGGTGGAGGACGCTGAAGGTGGAGCATGCTGACGGAGCAGCACGCCTACAGAGCTGCACGCGGACGGAGCAGCACGCCAACAGAGCTGCACGCTGATGGTGGAACACGCTGACGGTGGAGCAAGCTGACGGAGCTGCACGCTGACGGAGCAGCACGCTGATGGTGGAGCACGCTGATGGAGCAGCACGCTGACGGTGCAGCACGCTGACGGAGGAGCACGCTGATGGAGCAGCACGCTGACGGTGGAGCACGCTGACGGTGGAGCACGCTGACGGAGCAGCACGCTGATGGTGGAGAACGCTGACGGAGCAGCACGCTGACGGAGCTGCACGCTGACGGTGGAGCACGCTGACAGAGTAGCACACTGACGGAGCTGCACGCTGACGGTGGAGCACGCTGACGGAGCCTAACGCTGACGGAGCCGCACGCTGACGGAGCTGCACGCTGATGGAGCCGCACGCTGACGGAGCCGCACGCTGATGGAGCTGCACGCTGACGGAGCAGCACGCTGACATTGGAGCACGCTGACGGAGCAGCACGCTGACGGTGGAGCACGCTGATGGAGCACCACGCTGACGGTGGAGTACACTGACGGGGCAGCACGCTGACGGTGAAGCACACTGACGGTGCAGCACGCTGACGGAGCAGCACGCTGACGGTGGAGCACGCTGACGGAGCAGCATGCTGACGGTGGAGCACGCTGACGGTGGAGCACGCTGACGGAGCAGCACGCTGACGGTGGAGCACACTGACTGAGCAGCACGCTGACGGTGGAGCACGCTGACGGAGCAGCAGTCTGACGGTGGAGCACGCTGACGGAGCAGCACGCTGACGGAGCAGCACGCTGACGGTGGAGCATGCTGACGGTGGAGCACGCTGACGGAGCAGCACGCTGATGGAGCAGCACGCTGACGGAGCAGCACGCTGACGGTGGAGCACGCTGATGGAGCAGCACGCTGACGGTGGAGCACGCTGACGGTGGAGCACGCTGACGGAGCAGCACGCTGACGGTGGAGAACGCTGACGGAGCAGCACGCTAACGGTGAAGCACGCTGATGGTTGAGCACGCTGACAGAGTAGCACACTGACGGAGCTGCACGCTGACGGTGGAGCACGCTGACGGAGCCTCACGCTGACGGAGCCGCACGCTGATGAAGCTGCACGCTGATGGAGCCGCACGCTGACGGAGCCGCACGCTGATGGAGCTGCACGCTGACGGAGCAGCACGCTGACGGTGGAGCACGTTGATGGAGCAGCACGCTGACGGTGGAGCACGCTGACGGAGCACCATGCTGACGGTGGAGTACGCTGACGGGGCAGCACGCTGACGGTGAAGCACACTGACGGTGCAGCACGCTGACGGAGCAGCACGCTGACGGTGGAGCACGCTGACGGAGCAGCATGCTGACGGTGGAGCACGCTGACGGTGGAGCACGCTGACGGAGCAACACGCTGACGGTGGAACACGCTGACGGAGCAGCATGCTGACGGAGCTGCATGCTGACGGAGCAGCATGCTGACGGAGCAGAAAGCTGACGGAGCAGCACGCTGACGGTGGAGCAAGCTGACGGAGCAGCATGCTGACGGAGCAGCACGGTAATGGAGCAGCACGGTGACGGTGGAGCACGCTGACGGTGGAGCACGCTGACGGTGGAAGACGCTGACGATGGAGCACGCTGACAGAGCAGCACGCTGACGGTGGAACACACTGATGGAGCAGCACGCTGACGGAGCAGCATGCTGATGGTGGAGCACGCTAACGGAGCAGCATGCTTACAGAGCAGCACGCTGACGGTGGAGCGCTTTGACGGAGCAGCACGCTGACGTTGGAGCGCGCTGACGGAGCAGCACGCTGATGGTGGAGCAAGCTGACGGTGGAGCACGCTGACGGAGCGTCACGCTGACGGAGCAGCACGCTGACGGTGCAGCACGCTGACGGAGCAGCACGCTGACGGCGCAGTACGCTGACGGCGCAGCACGCTGGCGGAGCAGCACCCTGACGGTGGAGCATGCTGATGGAGGAGCACGCTGACAGTGGAGCACGCTGACGGAGCAGCACGCTGACGGTGAAGCACGCTGACGGTGCAGCACACTGACGGAGCAGCACGCTGACGGAGCAGCACGCTGACGGTGAATCACGCTGACGGTACAGCACGCTGATGGAGCAGCACGCTGACGGAGCAGCACGCTGACGGTGAAGCACGCTGACGGAGCAACACGCTGACGGTGCAGCACGCTGACGGTGGAGGACGCTGACGGTGGAGCACGCTGACGGAGCAGCACGCCTACAGAGCTGCACGCTGACGGTGGAGCACGCTGACGGTGGAGCATGCTGACGGAGCAGCGCGCCTACAGAGCTGCACGCGGACGGAGCAGCATGCCTACAGAGCTGCACGCTGATGGTGGAGCACGCTGATGGTGGAGCAAGCTGACGGTGGAGCACGCTGATGGAGCGTCACGCTGACGGAGCAGCACGCTGACGGTGCAGCACGCTGACGGAGCAGCACGTTGACGGAGCTGCACGCTGACGGTGCAGCACGCTGACAGTGCAGCACGCTGACGGAGCAGCACGCTGACGGTGGAGCACACTGACTGAGAAGCACGCTGACGGTGGAGCACGCTGACGGAGCAGCAGTCTGACGGTGGAGCACGCTGACGGAGCAGCACGCTGACGGAGCAGCACGCTGACGGTGGAGCACGCTGACGGAGCAGCACGCTGACGGAGCAGCACGCTGACGGTGGAGCACGCTGATGGAGCAGCACGCTGACGGTGGAGCACGCTGACGGTGGAGCATGCTGACGGAGCCGCATGCTGACGGAGCTGCACGCGGATGGAGCCGCACGCTGACGGAGCAGCACGCTGACGGTGGAGCACGCTGACGGAGCAGCACGCTGACGGTGGAGCACGCTGACGGAGCAGCACGCTGACGATGGAGCACGCTGACGGTGGAGCACGCTGACGGAGCTGCACGCTGACGGTGGAGCACGCTGACGGAGCAGCACGCTGACGATGGAGCACGCTGACGGTCAAGCACGCTGATGGAGCAGCACACTGACGGAGCAGCGCGCTGATGGTGGAGCACGCTGACGGAGCAGTACGCTGACGGAGCAGCACGCTGACGGAGCAGCACGCTGATGGTGGAGCACGCTGATGGTGGAGCATGCTGAAGGCACAGAACGCTGACGATGCAGCATGCTGACGGTGGAGCACGCTGACGGTTCAGCACGCTGACGGTGGAGCACGCTGACGTAGCATTATGCTGACGGAGCAGCACGCTGACGGTGCAGCACGCTGACAGCGCAGCACGCTGGCGGAGCAGCACCCTGACGGTGGAGCTTGCTGATGGAGGAGCACGCTGACAGTGGAGCACGCTGACGGAGCAGCACGCTAACGGTGAAGCACGCTGACGGTGCAGCACACTGACGGAGCAGCACGCTGACGGAGCAGCACGCTGACGGTGAATCACGCTGACGGTACAGCACGCTGACGGAGCAGCACGCTGACGGAGCAGCACGCTGACGGTGAAGCACGCTGACGGAGCAGCACGCTGATGGACAACCACGCTGACGGAGCAGCACGCTGACGGTGGAGCACACTGATGGTGCAGCACGCTGACGGAGAAGCACACCGACGGAACAGCACGCTGACGGTGTAGCACGTTGACGGTGGAGCACGCTGACGGTGGAGCACGCTGATGATGGAGCACGCTGACGGAGCAGCATGCTGACAGTGCAGCTCGATGACGATGAAGCACGCTGATGGTGGGGCACGCTGACGGTGGAGCACGCTGACGGTGTAGCACGCTGAAGGTGGAGCACGCTGACGGTGGAGCACGCTGATGATGGAGCACGCTGACGGAGCAGCACGCTGACAGTGCAGCTCGATGACGAAGAAGCACGCTGATGGTGGGGCACGCTGACGGTGGAGCACGCTGACGGTGGAAGATGCTGACGATGGAGCACGCTGACAGAGCAGCACGCTGACGGTGGAACGCACTGATGGAGCAGCACGCTGACGGAGCAGCACACTGATGGTGGAGCACGCTGACGGAGCAGCATGCTGACAGAGCAGCACGCTGACGGTGGAGTGCACTGACGGAGCAGCACGCTGACGTTGGAGCACGCTGACGGAGCAGCATGCTGACGGAGCAGCACGCTGACGGTGGAGGACGCTGACGGTGGAGCACGCTGACGGAGCAGCACGCCTACAGAGCTGCACGCTGACGGTGGAGAACGCTGACGGAGCAGCACGCTGACGGTGAAGCACGCTGACGGAGCAGCACGCTGACGGTGGAGAACGCTGACGAAGCTGCACGCTGACGGTGGAGCACGCTGATGGAGCCTCACGCTGACGGAGCCGCACGCTGATGGAGCTGCACGCTGATGGAGCCGCACGCTGACGGAGCCGCACGCTGATGGAGCTGCATGCTGACGGAGCAGCACGCTGACGGTGGAGCATGCTGGCGGAGCAGCACGCTGACGGTGGAGCACGCTGACGGAGCACCACGCTGACGGTGGAGTACGCTGACGGGGCAGCACGCTGACGGTGAAGCACACTGACGGTGCAGCACGCTGACGGAGCAGCACGCTGACGGTGGAGCACGCTGACGGAGCAGCATGCTGACGGAGCTGCATGCTGACGGAGCAGCATGCTGACGGAGCAGCAAGCTGATGGAGCAGCACGCTGACGGTGGAGCACGCTGACGGAGCAGCATGCTGACGGAGCAGCACGGTAATGGAGCAGCACGGTGACGGTGGAGCACGCTGACGGTGGAGCACGCTGACGGTGGAAGACGCTGACGATGGAGGACGCTGACAGAGCAGCACGCTGACGGTGGAACACACTGATGGAGCAGCACGCTGACGGAGCAGCATGCTGATGGTGGAGCACGCTGACGGAGCAGCATGCTGACAGAGCAGCACGCTGACGGTGGAGCGCACTGACGGAGCAGCACGCTGATGTTGGAGCACGCTGACGGAGCAGCATGCTGACGGAGCAGCACGCTGACGGTGGAGGACGCTGAAGGTGGAGCACGCTGACGGAGCAGCACGCCTACAGAGCTGCACGCTGACGGTGGAGGACGCTGACGGTGGAGCATGCTGACGGAGCAGCACGCCTACAGAGCTGCACGCGGACGGAGCAGCACGCCAACAGAGCTGCACGCTGATGGTGGAACACGCTGACGGTGGAGCAAGCTGATGGTGGGGCACGCTGATGGGGCGTCACGCTGACGGAGCTGCACGCTGACGGAGCAGCACGCTGATGGTGGAGCACGCTGATGGAGCAGCACGCTGACGGTGCAGCACGCTGACGGAGGAGCACGCTGATGGAGCAGCACGCTGACGGTGGAGCACGCTGACGGTGGAGCACGCTGACGGAGCAGCACGCTGATGGTGGAGAACGCTGACGGAGCAGCACACTGACGGAGCTGCACGCTGACGGTGGAGCACGCTGTCGGTGAAGCACGCTGACGGAGCAGCACGCTGACGATGGAGCACGCTGACGGTCAAGCACGCTGACGGAGCAGCACGCTGACGGAGCAGCACGCTGATGGTGGAGCACGCTGACGGAGCAGTACGCTGACGGAGCAGCACGCTGACGGAGCAGCACGCTGACGGTGGAGCACGCTGACGGTGGAGCACGCTGACGGTTCAGCACGCTGACGGTGGAGCACGCTGACGTAGCATAATGCTGACGGAGCAGCACGCTGACGGTGCAGCATGCTGACGGCGCAGCACGCTGGCGGAGCAGCACGCTGATGGTGGAGCACGCTGACGGAGCCGCACCCTGACGGTGTAGCACGTTGACGGAGCAGCACACTGAAGGTGGAGCACGCTGACGGATCAGCATGCTGACGGTGGAGCACGCTGACGGTGGAGCACGCTGACGGATCAGCATGCTGACGGAGCAACACGCTGACGGTGGAAAACGCTGACGGAGCTGCATGCTGACGGAGCAGCACGCTGACGGTGCAGCACGCTGACGGCGCAGCACGCTGGCGGAGCAGCACCCTGACGGTGGAGCATGCTGATGGAGGAGCACGCTGACAGTGCAGCATGCTGATGGAGCAGCACGCTGACGGAGCAGCACGCTGACGGTGGAGCATGCTGACGGTGGAGCACGCTGATGGAGCAGCACGCTGATGGAGCAGCACGCTGACGGAGCAGCACGCTGATGGTGGAGCACGCTGATGGAGCAGCACGCTGACGGTGGAGCACGCTGACGGTGGAGCACGCTGACGGAGCAGCACGCTGACGGTGGAGAACGCTGACGGAGCAGCACGCTGACGGTGAAGCACGCTGATGGTGGAGCACGCTGACAGAGTAGCACACTGACGAAGCTGCACGCTGACGGTGGAGCACGCTGATGGAGCCTCACGCTGACGGAGCCACACGCTGATGGAGCTGCACGCTGATGGAGCCGCACGCTGACGGAGCCGTACGCTGATGGAGCTGCACGCTGACGGAGCAGCACGCTGACGGTGGAGCATGCTGACGGAGCAGCACGCTGACGGTGGAGCACGCTGACGGAGCACCACGCTGACGGTGGAGTACGCTGACGGGGCAGCACGCTGATGGTGAAGCACACTGATGGAGCAGCACGCTGACGGAGCAGCACGCTGATGGTGGAGCACGCTGACGGAGCAGCATGCTGACAGAGCAGCACGCTGACGGTGGAGCGCACTGACGGAGCAGCACGCTGACGTTGGAGCACGCTGACGGAGCAGCATGCTGACGGAGCAGCACGCTGACGGTGGAGGACGCTGAAGGTGGAGCACGCTGACGGAGCAGCACGCCTACAGAGCTGCACGCTGACGGTGGAGGACGCTGACGGTGGAGCATGCTGACGGAGCAGCACGCCTACAGAGCTGCACGCGGACGGAGCAGCATGCCTACAGAGCTGCACGCTGATGGTGGAGCACGCTGATGGTGGAGCAAGCTGACGGTGGAGCACGCTGACGGAGTGTCATGCTGACGGAGCAGCACGCTGACGGTGCAGCACGCTGACGGAGCAGCACATTGACGGAGCTGCACGCTGACGGTGCAGCACGCTGACAGTGCAGCACGCTGACGGAGCAGCACGCTGACGGTGGAGCACGCTGACGGAGCAGCAGTCTGACGGTGGAGCACACTGACTGAGCAGCACGCTGACGGTGGAGCACGCTGACGGAGCAGCAGTCTGACGGTGGAGCACGCTGACGGAGCAGCACGCTGACGGAGCAGCACGCTGACGGTGGAGCACGCTGACGGAGCAGCACGCTGACGGAGCAGCACGCTGACGGTGGAGCACGCTGATGGAGCAGCACGCTGACGGTGGAGCACGCTGACGGTGGAGCACGCTGACGGAGCAGCACGCTGATGGTGGAGAACGCTGATGGAGCAGCACGCTGACGGAGCTGCACGCTGACGGTGGAGCACGCTGACAGAGTAGCACACTGACGGAGCTGCACGCTGACGGTGGAGCACGCTGACGGAGCCTAACGCTGACGGAGCTGCACGCTGACGGAGCTGCACGCTGATGGAGCCGCACGCTGACGGAGCCGCACGCTGATGGAGCTGCATGCTGACGGAGCAGCACGCTGACGTTGGAGCACGCTGACGGAGCACCATGCTGACGGTGGAGTACGCTGACGGGGCAGCACGCTGACGGTGAAGCACACTGACGGTGCAGCACGCTGACGGAGCAGCACGCTGACGGTGGAGCACGCTGACGGAGCAGCATGCTGACGGTGGAGCACGCTGACGGTGCAGCACGCTGACGGAGCAGCACGCTGACGGGGGAGCACGCTGACGGAGCAGCACGCTGACGGTGGAGCACGCTGACGGAGCAGCATGCTGACGGTGGAGCACGCTGACGGAGCAACACGCTGACGGTGGAACACGCTGACGGAGCAGCATGCTGACGGAGCTGCATGCTGACGGAGCAGCATGCTGACGGAGCAGCAAGCTGACGGAGCAGCACGCTGACGGTGGAGCAAGCTGACGGAGCAGCATGCTGACGGAGCAGCACGGTAATGGAGCAGCACGGTGACGGTGGAGCACGCTGACGGTGGAGCACGCTGACGGTGGAAGACGCTGACGATGGAGCACGCTGACAGAGCAGCACGCTGACGGTGGAACACACTGATGGAGCAGCACGCTGACGGAGCAGCATGCTGATGGTGGAGCACGCTAACGGAGCAGCATGCTTACAGAGCAGCACGCTGACGGTGGAGCGCTTTGACGGAGCAGCACGCTGACGTTGGAGCACGCTGACGGAGCGTCACGCTGACGGAGCAGCACGCTGACGGTGCAGCACGCTGACGGAGCAGCACGCTGACGGAGCTGCACGCTGACGGTGCAGCACGCTGACAGTGCAGCACGCTGACGGAGCAGCACGCTGACAGAGCAGCACGCTGACGGTGGAGCACACTGACGGAGCAGCACGCTGACGGAGCTGCACGCTGACAGTGCAGCACGCTGACAGAGCAGCACGCTGACGGTGGAGCACACTGACTGAGCAGCACGCTGACGGTGGAGCATGCTGACGGAGCAGCAGTCTGACGGTGGAGCACGCTGACGGAGCAGCACGCTGACGGCGCAGTACGCTGACGGCGCAGCACGCTGACGGCGCAGCACCCTGACGGTGGAGCATGCTGATGGAGGAGCACGCTGACAGTGGAGCACGCTGACGGAGCAGCACGCTGACGGTGAAGCACGCTGACGGTGCAGCACACTGACGGAGCAGCACGCTGACGGAGCAGCACGCTGACGGTGAATCACGCTGACGGTACAGCACGCTGATGGAGCAGCACGCTGACGGAGCAGCACGCTGACGGTGAAGCACGCTGACGGAGCAGCACGCTGATGGACAACCACGCTGACGGAGCAGCACGCTGACGGTGGAGCACACTGATGGCGCAGCACGCTGACGGAACAGCACGCTGACGGTGTAGCACGTTGACGGTGGAGCACGCTGACGGTGGAGCACGCTGATGATGGAGCACGCTGACGGAGCAGCATGCTGACAGTGCAGCTCGATGACGATGAAGCACGCTGATGGTGGGGCACGCTGACGGTGGAGCACGCTGACGGTGTAGCACGCTGATGGTGGAGCACGCTGACGGTGGAGCACGCTGATGATGGAGCACGCTGACGGAGCAGCACGCTGACAGTGCAGCTCGATGACGAAGAAGCACGCTGATGGTGGGGCACGCTGACGGTGGAGCACGCTGACGGTGGAAGATGCTGACGATGGAGCACGCTGACAGAGCAGCACGCTGACGGTGGAACGCACTGATGGAGCAGCACGCTGACGGAGCAGCACACTGATGGTGGAGCACGCTGACGGAGCAGCATGCTGACAGAGCAGCACGCTGACGGTGGAGTGCACTGACGGAGCAGCACGCTGACGTTGGAGCACGCTGACGGAGCAGCATGCTGACGGAGCAGCACACTGACGGTGGAGGACGCTGACGGTGGAGCACGCTGACGGAGCAGCACGCCTACAGAGCTGCACGCTGACGGTGGAGGACGCTGACGGTGGAGCATGCTGACGGAGCAGCACGCCTACAGAGCTGCACGCGGACGGAGCAGCACGCCTACAGAGCTGCACGCTGACGGTGGAGCACGCTGACGGTGGAGCAAGCTGATGGTGGGGCACGCTGACGGAGCGTCACGCTGACGGAGCTGCAAGCTGAAGGAGCAGCACGCTGACGGTGGAGCACGCTGATGGAGCAGCACGCTGACGGTGCAGCACGCTGACGGAGCAACACGCTGACGGTGCAGCACGCTGACGGTGGAGGACGCTGACGGTGGAGCACGCTGACGGAGCAGCACGCCTACAGAGCTGCACGCTGACGGTGGAGCACGCTGACGGTGGAGCATGCTGACGGAGCAGCGCGCCTACAGAGCTGCACGCTGATGGTGGAGCACGCTGATGGTGGAGCAAGCTGACGGTGGAGCACGCTGATGGAGCGTCACGCTGACGGAGCAGCACGCTGACGGTGCAGCACGCTGACGGAGCAGCACGTTGACGGAGCTGCACGCTGACGGTGCAGCACGCTGACAGTGCAGCACGCTGACGGAGCAGCACGCTGACGGTGGAGCACACTGACTGAGAAGCACGCTGACGGTGGAGCACGCTGACGGAGCAGCAGTCTGACGGTGCAGCACGCTGACGGAGCAGCACGCTGACGGAGCAGCACGCTGACGGTGGAGCACGCTGACGGAGCAGCACGCTGACGGAGCAGCACGCTGACGGTGGAGCACGCTGATGGAGCAGCACGCTGACGGTGGAGCACGCTGACGGTGGAGCACGCTGACGGAGCCGCATGCTGACGGAGCTGCACGCTGACGGTGGAGCACGCTGACGGAGCCTAACGCTGACGGAGCCGCATGCTGACGGAGCTGCACGCTGATCGAGCCGCACGCTGACGGAGCCGCACGCTGATGGAGCTGCACGCTGACGGAGCAGCACGCTGACGTTGGAGCACGCTGACGGAGCAGCACGCTGACGGTGGAGCACGCTGATGGAGCACCACGCTGACGGTGGAGTACGCTGACGGGGCAGCACGCTGACGGTGAAGCACACTGACGGTGCAGCACACTGACGGAGCAGCACGCTGACGGAGCAGCACGCTGACGGTGAATCACGCTGACGGTACAGCACGCTGACGGAGCAGCACGCTGACGGAGCAGCACGCTGACGGTGAAGCACGCTGACGGAGCAGCACGCTGATGGACAACCACGCTGACGGAGCAGCACGCTGAGGGTGGAGCACACTGATGGCGCAGCACGCTGACGGAGAAGCACACCGACGGAACAGCACGCTGACGGTGTAGCACGTTGACGGTGGAGCACGCTGACGGTGGAGCACGCTGATGATGGAGCACGCTGACGGAGCAGCATGCTGACAGTGCAGCTCGATGACGATGAAGCACGCTGATGGTGGGGCACGCTGACGGTGGAGCACGCTGACGGAGCAGCATGCTGACGGTGGAGCACGCTGACGGTGGAGCACGCTGACGGAGCAGCACGCTGACGGTGGAGCACACTGACTGAGCAGCACGCTGACGGTGGAGCACGCTGACGGAGCAGCAGTCTGACGGTGGAGCACGCTGACGGAGCAGCACGCTGACGGAGCAGCACGCTGACGGTGGAGCATGCTGACGGTGGAGCACGCTGACGGAGCAGCACGCTGATGGAGCAGCACGCTGACGGAGCAGCACGCTGACGGTGGAGCACGCTGATGGAGCAGCACGCTGACGGTGGAGCACGCTGACGGTGGAGCACGCTGACGGAGCAGCACGCTGACGGTGGAGAACGCTGACGGAGCAGCACGCTCACGGTGAAGCACGCTGACGGAGCAGCACGCTGATGGACAACCACGCTGACGGAGCAGCACGCTGAGGGTGGAGCACACTGATGGCGCAGCACGCTGACGGAGAAGCACACCGACGGAACAGCACGCTGACGGTGTAGCACGTTGACGGTGGAGCACGCTGACGGTGGAGCACGCTGATGATGGAGCACGCTGACGGAGCAGCATGCTGACAGTGCAGCTCGATGACGATGAAGCACGCTGATGGTGGGGCACGCTGACGGTGGAGCACGCTGACGGTGTAGCACGCTGATGGTGGAGCACGCTGACGGTGGAGCACGCTGATGATGGAGCACGCTGACGGAGCAGCACGCTGACAGTGCAGCTCGATGACGAAGAAGCACGCTGACGGTGGAGCACGCTGACGGAGCAGCATGCTGACGGTGGAGCACGCTGACGGTGGAGCACGCTGACGGAGCAGCACGCTGACGGTGGAGCACACTGACTGAGCAGCACGCTGACGGTGGAGCACGCTGACGGAGCAGCAGTCTGACGGTGGAGCACGCTGACGGAGCAGCACGCTGACGGAGCAGCACGCTGACGGTGGAGCATGCTGACGGTGGAGCACGCTGACGGAGCAGCACGCTGATGGAGCAGCACGCTGACGGAGCAGCACGCTGACGGTGGAGCACGCTGATGGAGCAGCACGCTGACGGTGGAGCACGCTGACGGTGGAGCACGCTGACGGAGCAGCACGCTGACGGTGGAGAACGCTGACGGAGCAGCACGCTGACGGTGAAGCACGCTGATGGTTGAGCACGCTGACAGAGTAGCACACTGACGGAGCTGCACGCTGACGGTGGAGCACGCTGATGGAGCCTCACGCTGACGGAGCCGCACGCTGATGGAGCTGCACGCTGACGGAGCAGCACGCTGACGGTGGAGCACGCTGACGGAGCAGCACACTGACGGTGGAGCACGCTGACGGAGCACCATGCTGACGGTGGAGTACGCTGACGGGGCAGCACGCTGACGGTGAAGCACACTGACGGTGGAGCACGCTGACGGAGCAGCATGCTGACGGTGGAGCACGCTGACGGTGGAACACGCTGACGGAGCAACACGCTGACGGTGGAACACGCTGACGGAGCAGCAAGCTGACGGAGCAGCACGCTGACGGTGGAGCAAGCTGACGGAGCAGCATGCTGACGTAGCAGCACGGTAATGGAGCAGCACGGTGACGGTGGAGCACGCTGACGGTGGAGCACGCTGACGGTGGAAGACGCTGACGATGGAGCACGCTGACAGAGCAGCACGCTGACGGTGGAACACACTGATGGAGCAGCACGCTGACGGTGCAGCATGCTGATGGTGGAGCACGCTAACGGAGCAGCATGCTGACAGAGCAGCACGCTGACGGTGGAGCGCTTTGACGGAGCAGCACGCTGACGTTGGAGCACGCTGACGGAGCAGCACACTGACGGTGGAGCACGCTGACCGAGCTGCACGCTGACGGAGCTGCACGCTGACGGAGCTGCACGCTGATGGAGCAGCACGCTAACGGTGTAGCACGCTGACGGTGGAGAGCGCTGACGGAGCTGCACACTGATGGTGGAGCACGCTGATGGAGCAGCACGCTGACGGAGCAGCACGCTGATGGTGGAGCACACTGACGGAGCAGCAAGCTGACGGCGGAGCAGAGTGACGGTGGTGCACGCTGACGGTGGAGCACGCTGACGGAGCAGAACGCTGACGGTGGAGCACGCTGACGGAGCAGCACTCTGACGGAGGTGCACGCTGACGGTGCAGCACGCTGACGGTGCAGCACGCTGACGGAGCAGCACGCTGACGGAGGAGCACGCTGACGGTGGAGCACGCTGACGGTGGAGCACGCTAACGGAGCAGCACACTGACGGTGGAGCACGCTGACGGAGCAGCAGGCTGACGGTGGAGAACGCTGACGGAGCAGCACACTGACGGTGGAGCACGCTGTCGGAGCTGCATGCTGACGGTGGAGCACGCTGTCGGAGCAGCACGCTGATGGTGGAGCACGCTGACGGAGCAGCATGCTGACGGTGGAGCACGCTGACGGAGCAGCATGCTGACGGAGCTGCACGCTGACGGAGTAGCATGCTGACGGTGGAGCACGCTGACGGTGGAGCACGCTGACGGAGCAGCACGCTGACGGTGGAGCACGCTGATGGAGCAGCACGCTGATGTTGGAGCACGCTGACGAAGCAGCACACTGACGGTGGAGCACGCTGACGGAGCAGCACGCTGACGGAGCAGCATGCCGACGGTGCAGCACGCTGACGATGGAGCACCCTGACGGTGCAGCACGCTGACGGAGCAGCACGCTGACGATGGAGCACCCTGACGGTGCAGCACGATGACGGAGCAGCACGCTGACGGTGGAGCACGCTGACGAAGCACCACACTGACGGTGGAGCACGCTGACGGGGCAGCACACTGACGGAGCAGCACGCTGACGGTGGAGCATGCTGACGGTGCAGCACGCTGAGGGAGCAGCACGCTGACGGAGCAGCACGCTGACGGTGGAGCAATCTGACAGAGCAGCACGCTGACGGAGCAGCACTCTAACGGAGCAGCACGCTGACGGAGCAGCACGCTGACAGTGCAGCACGCTGTCGGTGAAGCACGCTGGCGGAGCAGCACGCTGACGATGGAGCACACTGACGGTGAAGCACGCTGACGGAGCAGCACGCTGACGGAGCAGCACGCTGACGGAGCAGCACGCTGACGGTGGAGCACTCTGACAGAGCAGCACGCTGACGGAGCAGCACTCTGACGGAGCAGCACTCTGACGGAGCAGCACGCTGACGGAGCAGCACGCTAGTGGAGCAGCACGCTTACGGAGCAGCACACTGACGTTGGAGCACGCTGACGGAGCAGCACGATGACGGAGCAGCACACTGACGTTGGAGCACGCTGACGGAGCAGCACGCTGACGTTGGAGCACGCTGACGGAGCAGCACACTGACGTTGGAGCACGCTGACGGTGCAGCAGGAAGACGGAGCAGCACACTGCCGTTGGAGCACGATGACGGAGCAGCATGCTGACGGAGCAGCACGCTGACGGTGGAGCACGCTGACGGAGGAGGACGCTGACGGTGGAACACGCTGACGGAGCAGCACGCTGACGGAGCAGCACACTGACGGTGGAGCACGCTGACGGAGCAGCACGCTGACGGTGGAGCACGCTGACGGAGCAGCATGCTGACGGTGGAGCACGCTGACGGAGCAGCATGCTGACGGAGCAGGACGCTGACGGTGGAGCACGCTGACAGTGGAGAACGCTGACGGAGCAGCACGCTGACTGAGCAGCACGCTGACGGTGGAGAACGCTGATGGAGCAGCACGCTGACGGAGCAGCACGCTGACAGTGCAGCACGCTGACGGAGCAGCATGCTGACGATGGAGAACCCTGAAGGTGCAGCACGCTGACGGAGCAGCACGCTGACGGTGGAGCACGCTGACGGAGCACCACGCTGACGGTGGAGCACGCTGACGGAGCAGCAGTCTGACGGTGGAGCACGCTGACGGTGGAGAACGCTGAAGGCACAGAACGCTGACGCTGCAGCATGCTGACGGTGGAGCACGCTGACGGTCAAGCACGCTGACGTAGCATTATGCTGACGGAGCAGCACGCTGATGGTGCAGCAAGCTGATGGCGCAGCACGCTGGCGGAGCAGCACCCTGACGGTGGAGCATGCTGATGGAGGAGCACGCTGACAGTGGAGCACGCTGACGGAGCAGCACGCTGACGGTGAAGCACGCTGACGGTGCAGCACACTGACGGAGCAGCACGCTGACGGAGCAGCACGCTGACGGTGAATCACGCTGACGGTACAGCACGCTGACGGAGCAGCACGCTGACAGAGCAGCACGCTGACGGTGAAGCATGCTGACGGAGCAGCACGCTGATGGACAACCACGCTGACGGAGCAGCACGCTGACGGTGGAGCACACTGATGGCGCAGCACGCTGACGGAGAAGCACACCGACGGAACAGCACGCTGACGGTGTAGCACGTTGACGGTGGAGCACGCTGACGGTGAAGCACGCTGACGGAGCAGCACTCTGATGGACAACCACGCTGACGGTGGAGCACACTGATGGCGCATCACGCTGACGGAGAAGCACACCGACGGAACAGCACGCTGACGGTGTAGCACGTTGACGGTGTAGCACGCTGACGGTGGAGCACGCTGATGATGGAGCACGCTGACGGAACAGCATGCTGACAGTGCAGCTCGATGACGATGAAGCACGCTGATGGTGGGGCACGCTGACGGTGGAGCACGCTGACGGTGGAACACGCTGACGGTGGAGCACTCTGACGGTGGAGCACGCTGATGATGGAGCACGCTGACGGAGCAGCACGCTGACAGTGCAGCTCGATGACGAAGAAGCACGCTGATGGTGGGGCACGCTGACGGTGGAGCACGCTGACGGTGGAAGACGCTGACGATGGAGCACGCTGACAGAGCAGCACGCTGACGGTGGAACACACTGATGGAGCAGCACGCTGACGGAGCAGCATGCTGATGGTGGAGCACGCTGACGGAGCAGCATGCTGACAGAGCAGCACGCTGACGGTGGAGTGCACTGACGGAGCAGCACGCTGACGTTGGAGCACGCTGACAGAGCAGCATGCTGACGGAGCAGCACGCTGACGGTGGAGGACGCGGACGGTGGAGCACACTGACGGATCAGCACGCCTACAGAGCTGCACGCTGACGGTGGAGGACGCTGACGGTGGAGCATGCTGACGGAGCAGCACGCCTGCAGAGCTGCACGCGGACGGAGCAGCACGCTGACGGTGGAGGACGCGGACGGTGGAGCACGCTGACGGATCAGCACGCCTACAGAGCTGCACGCTGACGGTGGAGCACGCTGACGGTGGAGCAAGCTGATGGTGGGGCACGCTGACGGAGCGTCACGCTGACGGAACTGCAAGCTGACGGAGCAGCACGCTGACGGTGGAGCACGCTGATGGAGCAGCACGCTGACGGTGCAGCACGCTGACGGAGCAACACGCTGACGGTGCAGCACGCTGACGGTGGAGGACGCTGACGGTGGAGCACGCTGACGGTGCAGCACGCCTACAGAGCTGCACGCTGACGGTGGAGCACGCTGACGGTGGAGCATGCTGACGGAGCAGCATGCTGACGGAGCTGCATGCTGACGGAGCAGCAAGCTGATGGAGCAGCACGCTGACGGTGGAGCACGCTGACGGAGCAGCATGCTGACGGAGCAGCACGGTAATGGAGCAGCACGGTGACGGTGGAGCACGCTGACGGAGCATCATGCTGACGGAGCTGCATGCTGACGGAGCAGCATGCTGACGGAGCAGCAAGCTGACGGAGCAGCACGCTGACGGTGGAGCACGCTGACGGAGCAGCATGCTGACGGAGCAGCACGGTAATGGAGCAGCACGGTGACGGTGGAGCACGCTGACGGTGGAGCACGCTGACGGTGGAAGACGCTGACGATGGAGCACGCTGACAGAGCAGCACGCTGACGGTGGAACACACTGATGGAGCAGCACGCTGACGGAGCAGCACGCTGATGGTGGAGCACGCTGACGGAGCAGCATGCTGACAGAGCAGCACGCTGACGGTGGAGTGCACTGACGGAGCAGCACGCTGACGTTGGAGCACGCTGACGGAGCAGCATGCTGACGGAGCAGCACGCTGACGGTGGACGACGCTGAAGGTGGAGCACGCTGACGGAGCAGCACGCCTACAGAGCTGCACGCTGACGGTGGAGGACGCTGACGGTGGAGCATGCTGACGGAGCAGCACGCCTACAGAGCTGCACGCGGACGGAGCAGCACGCCTACAGAGCTGGACGCTGATGGTGGAGCATGCTGACGGTGGAGCAAGCTGATGGTGGGGCACGCTGACGGAGCGTCACGCTGACGGAGCTGCACGCTGACGGAGCAGCACGCTGACGGTGGAGCACGCTGATGGAGCAGCACGCTGACGGTGCAGCACGCTGACGGAGCAACACGCTGACGGTGCAGCACGCTGACGGTGGAGGACGCTGACGGTGGAGCACGCTGACGGAGCAGCACGCCTACAGAGCTGCACGCTGACGGTGGAGCAGGCTGACAGTGGAGCATGCTGATGGAGCAGCACGCCTACAGAGCTGCACGCGGACGGAGCAGCATGCCTACAGAGCTGCACGCTGATGGTGGAGCACGCTGATGGTGGAGCAAGCTGACGGTGGAGCACGCTGACGGAGCGTCACGCTGACGGAGCAGCACGCTGACGGTGCAGCACGCTGACGGAGCAGCACGCTGACGGAGCTGCACGCTGACGGTGCAGCACGCTGACAGTGCAGCACGCTGACAGAGCAGCACGCTGACGGTGGAGCACACTGACTGAGCAGCACGCTGACGGTGGAGCACGCTGACGGAGCAGCAGTCTGACGGTGGAGCACGCTGACGGAGCAGCACGCTGACGGAGCAGCACGCTGACGGTGGAGCACGCTGACGGTGGAGCACACTGACGGAGCAGCACGCTGACGGAGCAGCACGCTGACGGTGGAGCACACTGATGGAGCAGCACGCTGATGGTGGAGCACGCTGACGGTGGCGCACGCTGACGGAGCAGCACGCTGACGGTGGAGAACGCTGACGGAGCAGCACGCTGACGGTGAAGCACGCTGATGGTGGAGCACGCTGACAGAATACCACACTGACGGAGCTGCAAGCTGACGGTGGAGCACGCTGACGGAGCCTCACGCTGACGGAGCCGCATGCTGACGGAGCTGCACGCCGATGGAGCCGCACGCTGACGGAGCCACACGCGGATGGAGCTGCACGCTGACGGAGCAGCACGCTGACGGTGGAGCACGCTGACGGAGCAGCACGCTGACGGTGGAGCACGCTGACAGAGCAGCACGCTGACGATGGAGCACGCTGACGGTCAAGCACGCTGATGGAGCAGCACGCTGACGGTGGAGCACGCTGACGGAGCAGCAGTCTGACGGTGGAGCACGCTGACGGAGCAGCACGCTGACGGAGCAGCACGCTGACGGTGGAGCATGCTGACGGTGGAGCACGCTGACGGAGCAGCACGCTGATGGAGCAGCACGCTGACGGAGCAGCACGCTGACGGTGGAGCACGCTGATGGAGCAGCACGCTGACGGTGGAGCACGCTGACGGTGGAGCACGCTGACGGAGCAGCACGCTGACGGTGGAGAACGCTGACGGAGCAGCACGCTGACGGTGAAGCACGCTGATGGTTGAGCACGCTGACAGAGTAGCACACTGACGGAGCTGCACGCTGACGGTGGAGCACGCTGATGGAGCCTCACGCTGACGGAGCCGCACGCTGATGGAGCTGCACGCTGATGGAGCCGCACGCTGACGGAGCCGCACGCTGATGGAGCTGCACGCTGACGGAGCAGCACGCTGACGGTGGAGCACGCTGACGGAGCAGCACACTGACGGTGGAGCACGCTGACGGAGCACCATGCTGACGGTGGAGTACGCTGACGGGGCAGCACGCTGACGGTGAAGCACACTGACGGTGGAGCACTCTGACGGAGCAGCATGCTGACGGTGGAGCACGCTGACGGTGGAGCACGCTGACGGAGCAACACGCTGACGGTGGAACACGCTGACGGAGCAGCAAGCTGACGGAGCAGCACGCTGACGGTGGAGCAAGCTGACGGAGCAGCATGCTGACGTAGCAGCACGGTAATGGAGCAGCACGGTGACGGTGGAGCACGCTGACGGTGGAGCACGCTGACGGTGGAAGACGCTGACGATGGAGCACGCTGACAGAGCAGCACGCTGACGGTGGAACACACTGATGGAGCAGCACGCTGACGGTGCAGCATGCTGATGGTGGAGCACGCTAACGGAGCAGCATGCTGACAGAGCAGCACGCTGACGGTGGAGCGCTTTGACGGAGCAGCACGCTGACGTTGGAGCACGCTGACGGAGCAGCACACTGACGGTGGAGCACGCTGACCGAGCTGCACGCTGACGGAGCTGCACGCTGACGGAGCTGCACGCTGATGGAGCAGCACGCTAACGGTGTAGCACGCTGACGGTGGAGAGCGCTGACGGAGCTGCACACTGATGGTGGAGCACGCTGATGGAGCAGCACGCTGACGGAGCAGCACGCTGATGGTGGAGCACACTGACGGAGCAGCAAGCTGACGGCGGAGCAGAGTGACGGTGGTGCACGCTGACGGTGGAGCACGCTGACGGAGCAGAACGCTGACGGTGGAGCACGCTGACGGAGCAGCACTCTGACGGAGGTGCACGCTGACGGTGCAGCACGCTGACGGTGCAGCACGCTGATGGAGCAGCACGCTGACGGAGGAGCACGCTGACGGTGGAGCACGCTGACGGTGGAGCACGCTAACGGAGCAGCACACTGACGGTGGAGCACGCTGACGGAGCAGCAGGCTGACGGTGGAGAACGCTGACGGAGCAGCACACTGACGGAGCAGCAAGCTGACGGTGGAGCACGCTGTCGGTGAAGCACGCTGACAGAGCAGCACGCTGACGGAGCAGCACGCTGACGGTGGAGCACGCTGATGGGGCAGCACGCAGACGGTGGAGCAAGCTGACGGAGCAGCACGCTGATGTTGGAGCACACTGACGGAGCAGCATTCTGACGGAGCAGCACGCTGACGGTGCAGCACGCTGACGGTGGAGCACGCTTACGGAGCAGCACGCTGACGGTAGAACACGCTGACGGTGGAGCACGCTGACGGAGCAGCACGCTGACGGTGGAGCACGCTGACGGAGCAGCACGCTGACGGAGCAGCACGCTGATGGTGGAGCACGCTGATGGAGCAGCACACTGACGGAGCAACACACAGATGGTGGAGCACACTGACGGTGAAGCACGCTGATGGAGGAGCACACTGACGGGGAAGCACACTGACGGTGCAGCATGCTGACAGAGCAGCACGCTGACAAAGCAGCACGCTGACGGTGGAGCACGCTGACGGTGCAGCATGCTCACAGAGCAGCAAGCTGACGGTGCAGCATGCTGACGGTTAAGCACGCTGACGGTGGAGCAGGCTGACGGAGCAGCACGCTGACGGAGCAGCACACTGACGGTGGAGCACACTGATGGAGCAGCACGCTGACGGTGGAGCACGCTGACGGTGGAAGACGCTGACGATGGAGCACGCTGACAGAGCAGCACGCTGACGGTGGAACACACTGATGGAGCAGCACGCTGACGGAGCAGCATGCTGATGGTGGAGCACGCTAACAGAGCAGCATGCTGACAGAGCAGCACGCTGACGGTGGAGCGCTTTGACGGAGCAGCACGCTGACGTTGGAGCACGCTGACGGAGCAGCACGCTGACGGTGGAGCACGCTGACCGAGCTGCACGCTGACGGAGCTGCACGCTGACGGAGCTGCACGCTGATGGAGCAGCACGCTAACGGTGTAGCACGCTGACGGTGGAGACCGCTGACGGAGCTGCACACTGATGGTGGAGCACGCTGATGGAGCAGCACGCTGACGGAGCAGCACGCTGATGGTGGAGCACACTGACGGAGCAGCAAGCTGACGGCGGAGCAGAGTGACGGTGGAGCACGCTGACGGTGGAGCACGCTGACGGAGCAGAACGCTGACGGTGGAGCACGCTGACGGAGAAGCACTCTGACGGAGGTGCACGCTGACGGTGCAGCACGCTGACGGAGCAGCACGCTGACGGAGCAGCACGCTGACGGAGGAGCACGCTGACGGTGGAGCACGCTGACGGTGGAGCACGCTAACGGAGCAGCACACTGACGGTGGAGCACGCTGATGGAGCAGCAGGCTGACGGTGGAGAACGCTGACGGAGCAGCACACTGACGGAGCAGCAAGCTGACGGTGGAGCACGCTGTCGGTGAAGCACGCTGACAGAGCAGCACGCTGACGGAGCAGCACGCTGACGGTGGAGCACGCTGATGGGGCAGCACGCAGACGGTGGAGCAAGCTGACGGAGCAGCACGCTAATGTTGGAGCACACTGACGGAGCAGCACGCTGACGGAGCAGCACGCTGACGGTGCAGCACGCTGACGGTGGAGCACGCTTACGGAGCAGCACGCTGACGGTAGAACACGCTGACGGTGGAGCACGCTGACGGAGCAGCACGCTGACGGTGGAGCACGCTGACGGAGCAGCACGCTGACGGAGCAGCACGCTGATGGTGGAGCACGCTGATGGAGTAGCACACTGACGGAGCAGCACACAGATGGTGGAGCACACTGACGGTGAAGCACGCTGATGGAGGAGCACACTGACGGGGAAGCACACTGACGGTGCAGCATGCTGACAGAGCAGCACGCTGACAAAGCAGCACGCTGACGGTGGAGCACGCTGACGGAGCAGCACGCTGACGGTGGAGCACGCTGACGGTGCAGCATGCTCACAGAGCAGCAAGCTGACGGTGCAGCATGCTGACGGTTAAGCACGCTGACGGTGGAGCAGGCTGACGGAGCAGCACGCTGACGGAGCAGCACACTGACGGTGGAGCACACTGATGGAGCAGCACGCTGACGGTGGAGCACGCTGACGGAGCAGCATGCTGACGGTGGAGCAAGCTGACGGAGCAGCACGCTGACGGAGCAGCAAGCTGACGGTGGATCACGCTGACGGTGGAGCACGCTTACGGAGCAGCACGCTGACGGAGCAGCACGCTGATGGTGGAGCACGCTCTCGGAGCAGCACGCTGACGGAGCAGCACGCTGACGGAGCAGCACGCTGACGGTGGAGCACGCTGACGGAGCTGCACCCTGACGGAGCAGCACGCTGATGGAGCAGCACGCTCAGGGTGGAGCACGCTGATGGAGCTGCACGCTGACGGAGCAGCACGCTGATGGTGGAGCACGCTGACGGAGCAGCACACTGACGGTGGAGCACGCTGACGGAGCAGCACGCTGACGGAGCAGCACGCTGACGGGGCAGCACGCTGACGGTGGAGCACGCTGTCGGAGCAGCACGCTGATGGTGGAGCACGCTGACGGAGCAGCACGCTGACGGAGCAGCATGCTGACGGTGGAGCACGCTGTCGGAGCAGCACGCTGATGGTGGAGCACGCTGACGGAGCAGCATGCTGACGGAGCTGCACGCTGACGGAGTAGCACGCTGACGGTGAAGCACGCTGACGGAGCAGCACGCTGACGGGGCAGCACGCTGACGGTGGAGCACGCTGTCGGAGCAGCACGCTGATGGTGGAGCACGCTGACGGAGCAGCACGCTGACGGAGCAGCATGCTGACGGTGGAGCACGCTGTCGGAGCAGCACGCTGATGGTGGAGCACGCTGACGGAGCAGCATGCTGACGGAGCTGCACGCTGACGGAGTAGCACGCTGACGGTGAAGCACGCTGACGGAGCAGCACGCTGACGGAGCCGCACGCTGACGGAGCAGCACGCTGACGGAGCTGCATGCTGACGGTGGAGCACGCTGTCGGAGCAGCACGCTGATGGTGGAGCACGCTGACGGAGCAGCATGCTGACGGAGCTGCACGCTGACGGAGTAGCATGCTGACGGTGGAGCACGCTGATGGAGCAGCACACTGACGGAGCAACACACAGATGGTGGAGCACACTGACGGTGAAGCACGCTGATGGAGGAGCACACTGACGGGGAAGCACACTGACGGTGCAGCATGCTGACAGAGCAGCACGCTGACAAAGCAGCACGCTGACGGTGGAGCACGCTGACGGTGCAGCATGCTCACAGAGCAGCAAGCTGACGGTGCAGCATGCTGACGGTTAAGCACGCTGACGGTGGAGCAGGCTGACGGAGCAGCACGCTGACGGAGCAGCACACTGACGGTGGAGCACACTGATGGAGCAGCACGCTGACGGTGGAGCACGCTGACGGTGGAGCACGCTGACGGAGCAGAACGCTGACGGTGGAGCACGCTGACGGAGAAGCACTCTGACGGAGGTGCACGCTGACGGTGCAGCACGCTGACGGAGCAGCACGCTGACGGAGCAGCACGCTGACGGTGGAGCACGCTGACGGTGGAGCACGCTAACGGAGCAGCACACTGACGGTGGAGCACGCTGATGGAGCAGCAGGCTGACGGTGGAGAACGCTGACGGAGCAGCACACTGACGGAGCAGCAAGCTGACGGTGGAGCACGCTGTCGGTGAAGCACGCTGACAGAGCAGCACGCTGACGGAGCAGCACGCTGACGGTGGAGCACGCTGATGGGGCAGCACGCAGACGGTGGAGCAAGCTGACGGAGCAGCACGCTAATGTTGGAGCACACTGACGGAGCAGCACGCTGACGGAGCAGCACGCTGACGGTGCAGCACGCTGACGGTGGAGCACGCTTACGGAGCAGCACGCTGACGGTAGAACACGCTGACGGTGGAGCACGCTGACGGAGCAGCACGCTGACGGTGGAGCACGCTGACGGAGCAGCACGCTGACGGAGCAGCACGCTGATGGTGGAGCACGCTGATGGAGTAGCACACTGACGGAGCAGCACACAGATGGTGGAGCACACTGACGGTGAAGCACGCTGATGGAGGAGCACACTGACGGGGAAGCACACTGACGGTGCAGCATGCTGACAGAGCAGCACGCTGACAAAGCAGCACGCTGACGGTGGAGCACGCTGACGGTGCAGCATGCTCACAGAGCAGCAAGCTGACGGTGCAGCATGCTGACGGTTAAGCACGCTGACGGTGGAGCAGGCTGACGGAGCAGCACGCTGACGGAGCAGCACACTGACGGTGGAGCACACTGATGGAGCAGCACGCTGACGGTGGAGCACGCTGACGGAGCAGCATGCTGACGGTGGAGCACGCTGACGGAGCAGCACGCTGACGGAGCAGCAAGCTGACGGTGGATCACGCTGACGGTGGAGCACGCTTACGGAGCAGCACGCTGACGGAGCAGCACGCTGATGGTGGAGCACGCTCTCGGAGCAGCACGCTGACGGAGCAGCACGCTGACGGAGCAGCACGCTGACGGTGGAGCACGCTGACGGAGCTGCACCCTGACGGAGCAGCACGCTGATGGAGCAGCACGCTCAGGGTGGAGCACGCTGATGGAGCTGCACGCTGACGGAGCAGCACGCTGATGGTGGAGCACGCTGACGGAGCAGCACACTGACGGTGGAGCACGCTGACGGAGCAGCACGCTGACGGAGCAGCACGCTGACGGGGCAGCACGCTGACGGTGGAGCACGCTGTCGGAGCAGCACGCTGATGGTGGAGCACGCTGACGGAGCAGCACGCTGACGGAGCAGCATGCTGACGGTGGAGCACGCTGTCGGAGCAGCACGCTGATGGTGGAGCACGCTGACGGAGCAGCATGCTGACGGAGCTGCACGCTGACGGAGTAGCACGCTGACGGTGAAGCACGCTGACGGAGCAGCACGCTGACGGAGCCGCACGCTGACGGAGCAGCACGCTGACGGAGCTGCATGCTGACGGTGGAGCACGCTGTCGGAGCAGCATGCTGATGGTGGAGCACGCTGACGGAGCAGCATGCTGACGGAGCTGCACGCTGACGGAGTAGCATGCTGACGGTGGAGCACGCTGACGGTGGAGCACGCTGACGGAGCAGCATGCTGACGGTGGATCACGCTGACGGAGCACCACGCGGACGGTGGAGCACGCTGATGGTGGAAGACGCTGACGATGGAGCACGCTGACGGAGCAGCACGCTGACGGTGGAAGACGCTGAAGATGGAGCACGCTGACGGAGCAGCATGCTGACGGTGGAGCACGCTGACCGAGCAGCATGCTGACGGAGGAGCACACTGACGGTGGAGCACGCTGACGGTGTAAGACGCTAACGGAGCAGCACACTGACGGTGGAGCACGCTGACGGAGCAGCACGCTGACGGTGGAGCACGCTGTCGGTGAAGCACGTTGACGGAGCAGCACGCTGACGATGGAGCACGCTGACGGTGAAGCACGCTGACGGAGCAGCACGCTGACGGAGCAGCACGCTGACGGTGGAGCACTCTGACAGAGCAGCACGCTGACGGAGCAGCACTCTGACGGAGCAGCACTCTGACGGAGCAGCACGCTGACGGAGCAGCACGCTAGTGGAGCAGCACGCTGACGGAGCAGCACACTGACGTTGGAGCACGCTGACGGAGCAGCACGATGACGGAGCAGCACACTGACGTTGGAGCACGCTGACGGAGCAGCATGCTGACGTTGGAGCACGCTGACGGAGCAGCACACTGACGTTGGAGCACGCTGACGGAGCAGCACGAAGACGGAGCAGCACACTGACGTTGGAACACGATGACGGAGCAGCATGCTGACGGTGGAGCAGGCTGACAGAGGAGGACGCTGACGGTGGAACACGCTGACGGAGCAGCACGCTGACGGAGCAGCACGCTGACGGAGCTGCATGCTGACGGTGGAGCACGCTGTCGGAGCAGCACGCTGATGGTGGAGCACGCTGACGGAGCAGCATGCTGACGGAGCTGCACGCTGACGGAGTAGCATGCTGACGGTGGAGCACGCTGACGGTGGAGCACGCTGACGGAGCAGCACGCTGACGGTGGAGCACGCTGATGGAGCAGCACGCTGATGTTGGAGCACGCTGACGAAGCAGCACACTGACGGTGGAGCACGCTGACGGAGCAGCACGCTGACGGAGCAGCATGCCGACGGTGCAGCACGCTGACGATGGAGCACCCTGACGGTGCAGCACGCTGACGGAGCAGCACGCTGACGATGGAGCACCCTGACGGTGCAGCACGATGACGGAGCAGCACGCTGACGGTGGAGCACGCTGACGAAGCACCACACTGACGGTGGAGCACGCTGACGGGGCAGCACACTGACGGAGCAGCACGCTGACGGTGGAGCATGCTGACGGTGCAGCACGCTGAGGGAGCAGCACGCTGACGGAGCAGCACGCTGACGGTGGAGCAATCTGACAGAGCAGCACGCTGACGGAGCAGCACTCTAACGGAGCAGCACGCTGACGGAGCAGCACGCTGACAGTGCAGCACGCTGTCGGTGAAGCACGCTGGCGGAGCAGCACGCTGACGATGGAGCACACTGACGGTGAAGCACGCTGACGGAGCAGCACGCTGACGGAGCAGCACGCTGACGGTGGAGCACTCTGACAGAGCAGCACGCTGACGGAGCAGCACTCTGACGGAGCAGCACTCTGACGGAGCAGCACGCTGACGGAGCAGCACGCTAGTGGAGCAGCACGCTTACGGAGCAGCACACTGACGTTGGAGCACGCTGACGGAGCAGCACGATGACGGAGCAGCACACTGACGTTGGAGCACGCTGACGGAGCAGCACGCTGACGTTGGAGCACGCTGACGGAGCAGCACACTGACGTTGGAGCACGCTGACGGTGCAGCAGGAAGACGGAGCAGCACACTGCCGTTGGAGCACGATGACGGAGCAGCATGCTGACGGAGCAGCACGCTGACGGTGGAGCACGCTGACGGAGGAGGACGCTGACGGTGGAACACGCTGACGGAGCAGCACGCTGACGGAGCAGCACACTGACGGTGGAGCACGCTGACGGAGCAGCACGCTGACGGTGGAGCACGCTGACGGAGCAGCATGCTGACGGTGGAGCACGCTGACGGAGCAGCATGCTGACGGAGCAGGACGCTGACGGTGGAGCACGCTGACGGTGGAGAACGCTGACGGAGCAGCACGCTGACTGAGCAGCACGCTGACGGTGGAGAACGCTGATGGAGCAGCACGCTGACGGAGCAGCACGCTGACAGTGCAGCACGCTGACGGAGCAGCATGCTGACGATGGAGCACCCTGAAGGTGCAGCACGCTGACGGAGCAGCACGCTGACGGTGGAGCACGCTGACGGAGCAGCACACTGACGGTGGAGCACGCTGACCGAGCTGCACGCTGACGGAGCTGCACGCTGACGGAGCTGCACGCTGATGGAGCAGCACGCTAACGGTGTAGCACGCTGACGGTGGAGACCGCTGACGGAGCTGCACACTGATGGTGGAGCACGCTGATGGAGCAGCACGCTGACGGAGCAGCACGCTGATGGTGGAGCACACTGACGGAGCAGCAAGCTGACGGCGGAGCAGAGTGACGGTGGTGCACGCTGACGGTGGAGCACGCTGACGGAGCAGAACGCTGACGGTGGAGCACGCTGACGGAGCAGCACTCTGACGGAGGTGCACGCTGACGGTGCAGCACGCTGACGGTGCAGCACGCTGACGGAGCAGCACGCTGACGGAGGAGCACGCTGACGGTGGAGCACGCTGACGGTGGAGCACGCTAACGGAGCAGCACACTGACGGTGGAGCACGCTGACGGAGCAGCAGGCTGACGGTGGAGAACGCTGACGGAGCAGCACACTGACGGAGCAGCAAGCTGACGGTGGAGCACGCTGTCGGTGAAGCACGCTGACAGAGCAGCACGCTGACGGAGCAGCACGCTGACGGTGGAGCACGCTGATGGGGCAGCACGCAGACGGTGGAGCAAGCTGACGGAGCAGCACGCTGATGTTGGAGCACACTGACGGAGCAGCATTCTGACGGAGCAGCACGCTGACGGTGCAGCACGCTGACGGTGGAGCACGCTTACGGAGCAGCACGCTGACGGTAGAACACGCTGACGGTGGAGCACGCTGACGGAGCAGCACGCTGACGGTGGAGCACGCTGACGGAGCAGCACGCTGACGGAGCAGCACGCTGATGGTGGAGCACGCTGATGGAGCAGCACACTGACGGAGCAACACACAGATGGTGGAGCACACTGACGGTGAAGCACGCTGATGGAGGAGCACACTGACGGGGAAGCACACTGACGGTGCAGCATGCTGACAGAGCAGCACGCTGACAAAGCAGCACGCTGACGGTGGAGCACGCTGACGGTGCAGCATGCTCACAGAGCAGCAAGCTGACGGTGCAGCATGCTGACGGTTAAGCACGCTGACGGTGGAGCAGGCTGACGGAGCAGCACGCTGACGGAGCAGCACACTGACGGTGGAGCACACTGATGGAGCAGCACGCTGACGGTGGAGCACGCTGACGGTGGAAGACGCTGACGATGGAGCACGCTGACAGAGCAGCACGCTGACGGTGGAACACACTGATGGAGCAGCACGCTGACGGAGCAGCATGCTGATGGTGGAGCACGCTAACAGAGCAGCATGCTGACAGAGCAGCACGCTGACGGTGGAGCGCTTTGACGGAGCAGCACGCTGACGTTGGAGCACGCTGACGGAGCAGCACGCTGACGGTGGAGCACGCTGACCGAGCTGCACGCTGACGGAGCTGCACGCTGACGGAGCTGCACGCTGATGGAGCAGCACGCTAACGGTGTAGCACGCTGACGGTGGAGACCGCTGACGGAGCTGCACACTGATGGTGGAGCACGCTGATGGAGCAGCACGCTGACGGAGCAGCACGCTGATGGTGGAGCACACTGACGGAGCAGCAAGCTGACGGCGGAGCAGAGTGACGGTGGAGCACGCTGACGGTGGAGCACGCTGACGGAGCAGAACGCTGACGGTGGAGCACGCTGACGGAGAAGCACTCTGACGGAGGTGCACGCTGACGGTGCAGCACGCTGACGGAGCAGCACGCTGACGGAGCAGCACGCTGACGGAGGAGCACGCTGACGGTGGAGCACGCTGACGGTGGAGCACGCTGATGGAGGAGCACACTGACGGGGAAGCACACTGACGGTGCAGCATGCTGACAGAGCAGCACGCTGACAAAGCAGCACGCTGACGGTGGAGCACGCTGACGGTGCAGCATGCTCACAGAGCAGCAAGCTGACGGTGCAGCATGCTGACGGTTAAGCACGCTGACGGTGGAGCAGGCTGACGGAGCAGCACGCTGACGGAGCAGCACACTGACGGTGGAGCACACTGATGGAGCAGCACGCTGACGGTGGAGCACGCTGACGGAGCAGCATGCTGACGGTGGAGCACGCTGACGGAGCAGCACGCTGACGGAGCAGCAAGCTGACGGTGGATCACGCTGACGGTGGAGCACGCTTACGGAGCAGCACGCTGACGGAGCAGCACGCTGATGGTGGAGCACGCTCTCGGAGCAGCACGCTGACGGAGCAGCACGCTGACGGAGCAGCACGCTGACGGTGGAGCACGCTGACGGAGCTGCACCCTGACGGAGCAGCACGCTGATGGAGCAGCACGCTCAGGGTGGAGCACGCTGATGGAGCTGCACGCTGACGGAGCAGCACGCTGACGGTGGAGCACGCTGACGGAGCAGCACACTGACGGTGGAGCACGCTGACGGAGCAGCACGCTGACGGAGCAGCACGCTGACGGGGCAGCACGCTGACGGTGGAGCACGCTGTCGGAGCAGCACGCTGATGGTGGAGCACGCTGACGGAGCAGCATGCTGACGGTGGAGCACGCTGTCGGAGCAGCACGCTGATGGTGGAGCATGCTGACGGAGCAGCATGCTGACGGAGCTGCACGCTGACGGAGTAGCACGCTGACGGTGAAGCACGCTGACGGAGCAGCACGCTGACGGAGCCGCACGCTGACGGAGCAGCACGCTGACGGAGCTGCATGCTGACGGTGGAGCACGCTGTCGGAGCAGCACGCTGATGGTGGAGCACGCTGACGGAGCAGCATGCTGACGGAGCTGCACGCTGACGGAGTAGCATGCTGACGGTGGAGCACGCTGACGGTGGAGCACGCTGACGGAGCAGCATGCTGACGGTGGATCACGCTGACGGAGCACCACGCGGACGGTGGAGCACGCTGATGGTGGAAGACGCTGACGATGGAGCACGCTGACGGAGCAGCACGCTGACGGTGGAAGACGCTGAAGATGGAGCACGCTGACGGAGCAGCATGCTGACGGTGGAGCACGCTGACCGAGCAGCATGCTGACGGAGGAGCACACTGACGGTGGAGCACGCTGACGGTGTAAGACGCTAACGGAGCAGCACACTGACGGTGGAGCACGCTGACGGAGCAGCACGCTGACGGTGGAGCACGCTGTCGGTGAAGCACGTTGACGGAGCAGCACGCTGACGATGGAGCACGCTGACGGTGAAGCACGCTGACGGAGCAGCACGCTGACGGAGCAGCACGCTGACGGTGGAGCACTCTGACAGAGCAGCACGCTGACGGAGCAGCACTCTGACGGAGCAGCACTCTGACGGAGCAGCACGCTGACGGAGCAGCACGCTAGTGGAGCAGCACGCTGACGGAGCAGCACACTGACGTTGGAGCACGCTGACGGAGCAGCACGATGACGGAGCAGCACACTGACGTTGGAGCACGCTGACGGAGCAGCATGCTGACGTTGGAGCACGCTGACGGAGCAGCACACTGACGTTGGAGCACGCTGACGGAGCAGCACGAAGACGGAGCAGCACACTGACGTTGGAACACGATGACGGAGCAGCATGCTGACGGAGCAGCATGCTGACGGTGGAGCAGGCTGACAGAGGAGGACGCTGACGGTGGAACACGCTGACGGAGCAGCACGCTGACGGAGCAGCACGCTGACGGAGCTGCATGCTGACGGTGGAGCACGCTGTCGGAGCAGCACGCTGATGGTGGAGCACGCTGACGGAGCAGCATGCTGACGGAGCTGCACGCTGACGGAGTAGCATGCTGACGGTGGAGCACGCTGACGGTGGAGCACGCTGACGGAGCAGCACGCTGACGGTGGAGCACGCTGATGGAGCAGCACGCTGATGTTGGAGCACGCTGACGAAGCAGCACACTGACGGTGGAGCACGCTGACGGAGCAGCACGCTGACAGAGCAGCATGCCGACGGTGCAGCACGCTGACGATGGAGCACCCTGACGGTGCAGCACGCTGACGGAGCAGCACGCTGACGATGGAGCACCCTGACGGTGCAGCACGATGACGGAGCAGCACGCTGACGGTGGAGCACGCTGACGAAGCACCACACTGACGGTGGAGCATGCTGACGGTGCAGCACGCTGAGGGAGCAGCACGCTGACGGAGCAGCACGCTGACGGTGGAGCAATCTGACAGAGCAGCACGCTGATGGAGCAGCACTCTAACGGAGCAGCACGCTGACGGAGCAGCACGCTGGCGGAGCAGCACGCTGACGATGGAGCACACTGACGGTGAAGCACGCTGACGGAGCAGCACGCTGACGGAGCAGCACGCTGACGGTGGAGCACTCTGACAGAGCAGCACGCTGACGGAGCAGCACTCTGACGGAGCAGCACTCTGATGGAGCAGCACGCTGACGGAGCAGCACGCTAGTGGAGCAGCACGCTTACGGAGCAGCACACTGACGTTGGAGCACGCTGACGGAGCAGCACGATGACGGAGCAGCACACTGACGTTGGAGCACGCTGACGGAGCAGCACGCTGACGTTGGAGCACGCTGACGGAGCAGCACACTGACGTTGGAGCACGCTGACGGTGCAGCAGGAAGACGGAGCAGCACACTGCCGTTGGAGCACGATGACGGAGCAGCATGCTGACGGAGCAGCACGCTGACGGTGGAGCACGCTGACGGAGGAGGACGCTGACGGTGGAACACGCTGACGGAGCAGCACGCTGACGGAGCAGCACGCTGACGGTGGAGCACGCTGACGGAGCAGCACGCTGACGGTGGAGCACGCTGACGGAGCAGCATGCTGACGGTGGAGCACGCTGACGGAGCAGCATGCTGACGGAGCAGGACGCTGACGGTGGAGCACGCTGACGGTGGAGAACGCTGACGGAGCAGCACGCTGACTGAGCAGCACGCTGACGGTGGAGAACGCTGATGGAGCAGCACGCTGACGGAGCAGCACGCTGACAGTGCAGCACGCTGACGGAGCAGCATGCTGACGATGGAGCACCCTGAAGGTGCAGCACGCTGACGGAGCAGCACGCTGACGGTGGTGCACGCTGACGGAGCACCACGCTGACGGTGGAGCACGCTGACGGAGCAGCAGTCTGACGGTGGAGCACGCTGACGGTGGAGCACACTGACGGAGCAGCACGCTGACGGTGAAGCACGCTGATGGTGGAGCACGCTGACAGAGTAGCACACTGACGGAGCTGCACGCTGACGGTGGAGCACGCTGACGGAGCTGCACGCTGATGGAGCCGCACACTGACGGAGCTGCACGCTGATGGAGCCGCACGCTGACGGAGCACCACGCTGACGGTGGAGTACGCTGACGGGGCAGCACGCTGACGGTGAAGCACACTGACGGTGCAGCACGCTGACGGAGCAGCACGCTGATGGTGGAGCACGCTGACGGTGGAGCACGCTGACGGTGGAGCACGCTAACGGAGCAGCACACTGATGGTGGAGCACGCTGACGGAGCAGCACGCTGACGGTGGAGAACGCTGACGGAGCAGCACACTGACGGAGCAGCAAGCTGACGGTGGAGCACGCTGTCGGTGAAGCACGCTGACAGAGCAGCACGCTGACGATGGAGCACGCTGACGGTCAAGCACGCTGACGGAGCAGCATGCTGACGGAGCAGCACGCTGATGGTGGAGCACGCTGACGGTGGAGCACGCTGATGGTGGAGCACGCTGAAGGCACAGAACGCTGACGCTGCAGCATGCTGACGGTGGAGCACGCTGACGGTCAAGCACGCTGACGTAGCATTATGCTGACGGAGCAGCACGCTGATGGTGCAGCAAGCTGATGGCGCAGCACGCTGGCGGAGCAGCACCCTGACGGTGGAGCATGCTGATGGAGGAGCACGCTGACAGTGGAGCACGCTGACGGAGCAGCACGCTGACGGTGAAGCACGCTGACGGTGCAGCACACTGACGGAGCAGCACGCTGACGGAGCAGCACGCTGACGGTGAATCACGCTGACGGTACAGCACGCTGACGGAGCAGCACGCTGACAGAGCAGCACGCTGACGGTGAAGCATGCTGACGGAGCAGCACGCTGATGGACAACCACGCTGACGGAGCAGCACGCTGACGGTGGAGCACACTGATGGCGCAGCACGCTGACGGAGAAGCACACCGACGGAACAGCACGCTGACGGTGTAGCACGTTGACGGTGGAGCACGCTGACGGTGAAGCACGCTGACGGAGCAGCACTCTGATGGACAACCACGCTGACGGTGGAGCACACTGATGGCGCATCACGCTGACGGAGAAGCACACCGACGGAACAGCACGCTGACGGTGTAGCACGTTGACGGTGTAGCACGCTGACGGTGGAGCACGCTGATGATGGAGCACGCTGACGGAACAGCATGCTGACAGTGCAGCTCGATGACGATGAAGCACGCTGATGGTGGGGCACGCTGACGGTGGAGCACGCTGACGGTGGAACACGCTGACGGTGGAGCACTCTGACGGTGGAGCACGCTGATGATGGAGCACGCTGACGGAGCAGCACGCTGACAGTGCAGCTCGATGACGAAGAAGCACGCTGATGGTGGGGCACGCTGACGGTGGAGCACGCTGACGGTGGAAGACGCTGACGATGGAGCACGCTGACAGAGCAGCACGCTGACGGTGGAACACACTGATGGAGCAGCACGCTGACGGAGCAGCATGCTGATGGTGGAGCACGCTGACGGAGCAGCATGCTGACAGAGCAGCACGCTGACGGTGGAGTGCACTGACGGAGCAGCACGCTGACGTTGGAGCACGCTGACAGAGCAGCATGCTGACGGAGCAGCACGCTGACGGTGGAGGACGCGGACGGTGGAGCACACTGACGGATCAGCACGCCTACAGAGCTGCACGCTGACGGTGGAGGACGCTGACGGTGGAGCATGCTGACGGAGCAGCACGCCTGCAGAGCTGCACGCGGACGGAGCAGCACGCTGACGGTGGAGGACGCGGACGGTGGAGCACGCTGACGGATCAGCACGCCTACAGAGCTGCACGCTGACGGTGGAGCACGCTGACGGTGGAGCAAGCTGATGGTGGGGCACGCTGACGGAGCGTCACGCTGACGGAACTGCAAGCTGACGGAGCAGCACGCTGACGGTGGAGCACGCTGATGGAGCAGCACGCTGACGGTGCAGCACGCTGACGGAGCAACACGCTGACGGTGCAGCACGCTGACGGTGGAGGACGCTGACGGTGGAGCACGCTGACGGTGCAGCACGCCTACAGAGCTGCACGCTGACGGTGGAGCACGCTGACGGTGGAGCATGCTGACGGAGCAGCATGCTGACGGAGCTGCATGCTGACGGAGCAGCAAGCTGATGGAGCAGCACGCTGACGGTGGAGCACGCTGACGGAGCAGCATGCTGACGGAGCAGCACGGTAATGGAGCAGCACGGTGACGGTGGAGCACGCTGACGGAGCATCATGCTGACGGAGCTGCATGCTGACGGAGCAGCATGCTGACGGAGCAGCACTCTGACGGAGGTGCACGCTGACGGTGCAGCACGCTGACGGAGCAGAACGCTGACGGTGGAGCACGCTGACGGAGCAGCACTCTGACGGAGGTGCACGCTGACGGTGCAGCACGCTGACGGTGCAGCACGCTGACGGAGCAGCACGCTGACGGAGGAGCACGCTGACGGTGGAGCACGCTGACGGTGGAGCACGCTAACGGAGCAGCACACTGACGGTGGAGCACGCTGACGGAGCAGCAGGCTGACGGTGGAGAACGCTGACGGAGCAGCACACTGACGGAGCAGCAAGCTGACGGTGGAGCACGCTGTCGGTGAAGCACGCTGACAGAGCAGCACGCTGACGGAGCAGCACGCTGACGGTGGAGCACGCTGATGGGGCAGCACGCAGACGGTGGAGCAAGCTGACGGAGCAGCACGCTGATGTTGGAGCACACTGACGGAGCAGCATTCTGACGGAGCAGCACGCTGACGGTGCAGCACGCTGACGGTGGAGCACGCTTACGGAGCAGCACGCTGACGGTAGAACACGCTGACGGTGGAGCACGCTGACGGAGCAGCACGCTGACGGTGGAGCACGCTGACGGAGCAGCACGCTGACGGAGCAGCACGCTGATGGTGGAGCACGCTGATGGAGCAGCACACTGACGGAGCAACACACAGATGGTGGAGCACACTGACGGTGAAGCACGCTGATGGAGGAGCACACTGACGGGGAAGCACACTGACGGTGCAGCATGCTGACAGAGCAGCACGCTGACAAAGCAGCACGCTGACGGTGGAGCACGCTGACGGTGCAGCATGCTCACAGAGCAGCAAGCTGACGGTGCAGCATGCTGACGGTTAAGCACGCTGACGGTGGAGCAGGCTGACGGAGCAGCACGCTGACGGAGCAGCACACTGACGGTGGAGCACACTGATGGAGCAGCACGCTGACGGTGGAGCACGCTGACGGTGGAAGACGCTGACGATGGAGCACGCTGACAGAGCAGCACGCTGACGGTGGAACACACTGATGGAGCAGCACGCTGACGGAGCAGCATGCTGATGGTGGAGCACGCTAACAGAGCAGCATGCTGACAGAGCAGCACGCTGACGGTGGAGCGCTTTGACGGAGCAGCACGCTGACGTTGGAGCACGCTGACGGAGCAGCACGCTGACGGTGGAGCACGCTGACCGAGCTGCACGCTGACGGAGCTGCACGCTGACGGAGCTGCACGCTGATGGAGCAGCACGCTAACGGTGTAGCACGCTGACGGTGGAGACCGCTGACGGAGCTGCACACTGATGGTGGAGCACGCTGATGGAGCAGCACGCTGACGGAGCAGCACGCTGATGGTGGAGCACACTGACGGAGCAGCAAGCTGACGGCGGAGCAGAGTGACGGTGGAGCACGCTGACGGTGGAGCACGCTGACGGAGCAGAACGCTGACGGTGGAGCACGCTGACGGAGAAGCACTCTGACGGAGGTGCACGCTGACGGTGCAGCACGCTGACGGAGCAGCACGCTGACGAGCAGCACGCTGACGGAGGAGCACGCTGACGGTGGAGCACGCTGACGGTGGAGCACGCTGATGGAGGAGCACACTGACGGGGAAGCACACTGACGGTGCAGCATGCTGACAGAGCAGCACGCTGACAAAGCAGCACGCTGACGGTGGAGCACGCTGACGGTGCAGCATGCTCACAGAGCAGCAAGCTGACGGTGCAGCATGCTGACGGTTAAGCACGCTGACGGTGGAGCAGGCTGACGGAGCAGCACGCTGACGGAGCAGCACACTGACGGTGGAGCACACTGATGGAGCAGCACGCTGACGGTGGAGCACGCTGACGGAGCAGCATGCTGACGGTGGAGCACGCTGACGGAGCAGCACGCTGACGGAGCAGCAAGCTGACGGTGGATCACGCTGACGGTGGAGCACGCTTACGGAGCAGCACGCTGACGGAGCAGCACGCTGATGGTGGAGCACGCTCTCGGAGCAGCACGCTGACGGAGCAGCACGCTGACGGAGCAGCACGCTGACGGTGGAGCACGCTGACGGAGCTGCACCCTGACGGAGCAGCACGCTGATGGAGCAGCACGCTCAGGGTGGAGCACGCTGATGGAGCTGCACGCTGACGGAGCAGCACGCTGATGGTGGAGCACGCTGACGGAGCAGCACACTGACGGTGGAGCACGCTGACGGAGCAGCACGCTGACGGAGCAGCACGCTGACGGGGCAGCACGCTGACGGTGGAGCACGCTGTCGGAGCAGCACGCTGATGGTGGAGCACGCTGACGGAGCAGCATGCTGACGGTGGAGCACGCTGTCGGAGCAGCACGCTGATGGTGGAGCATGCTGACGGAGCAGCATGCTGACGGAGCTGCACGCTGACGGAGTAGCACGCTGACGGTGAAGCACGCTGACGGAGCAGCACGCTGACGGAGCCGCACGCTGACGGAGCAGCACGCTGACGGAGCTGCATGCTGACGGTGGAGCACGCTGTCGGAGCAGCACGCTGATGGTGGAGCACGCTGACGGAGCAGCATGCTGACGGAGCTGCACGCTGACGGAGTAGCATGCTGACGGTGGAGCACGCTGACGGTGGAGCACGCTGACGGAGCAGCATGCTGACGGTGGATCACGCTGACGGAGCACCACGCGGACGGTGGAGCACGCTGATGGTGGAAGACGCTGACGATGGAGCACGCTGACGGAGCAGCACGCTGACGGTGGAAGACGCTGAAGATGGAGCACGCTGACGGAGCAGCATGCTGACGGTGGAGCACGCTGACCGAGCAGCATGCTGACGGAGGAGCACACTGACGGTGGAGCACGCTGACGGTGTAAGACGCTAACGGAGCAGCACACTGACGGTGGAGCACGCTGACGGAGCAGCACGCTGACGGTGGAGCACGCTGTCGGTGAAGCACGTTGACGGAGCAGCACGCTGACGATGGAGCACGCTGACGGTGAAGCACGCTGACGGAGCAGCACGCTGACGGAGCAGCACGCTGACGGTGGAGCACTCTGACAGAGCAGCACGCTGACGGAGCAGCACTCTGACGGAGCAGCACTCTGACGGAGCAGCACGCTGACGGAGCAGCACGCTAGTGGAGCAGCACGCTGACGGAGCAGCACACTGACGTTGGAGCACGCTGACGGAGCAGCACGATGACGGAGCAGCACACTGACGTTGGAGCACGCTGACGGAGCAGCATGCTGACGTTGGAGCACGCTGACGGAGCAGCACACTGACGTTGGAGCACGCTGACGGAGCAGCACGAAGACGGAGCAGCACACTGACGTTGGAACACGATGACGGAGCAGCATGCTGACGGAGCAGCATGCTGACGGTGGAGCAGGCTGACAGAGGAGGACGCTGACGGTGGAACACGCTGACGGAGCAGCACGCTGACGGAGCAGCACGCTGACGGAGCTGCATGCTGACGGTGGAGCACGCTGTCGGAGCAGCACGCTGATGGTGGAGCACGCTGACGGAGCAGCATGCTGACGGAGCTGCACGCTGACGGAGTAGCATGCTGACGGTGGAGCACGCTGACGGTGGAGCACGCTGACGGAGCAGCACGCTGACGGTGGAGCACGCTGATGGAGCAGCACGCTGATGTTGGAGCACGCTGACGAAGCAGCACACTGACGGTGGAGCACGCTGACGGAGCAGCACGCTGACGGAGCAGCATGCCGACGGTGCAGCACGCTGACGATGGAGCACCCTGACGGTGCAGCACGCTGACGGAGCAGCACGCTGACGATGGAGCACCCTGACGGTGCAGCACGATGACGGAGCAGCACGCTGACGGTGGAGCACGCTGACGAAGCACCACACTGACGGTGGAGCATGCTGACGGTGCAGCACGCTGAGGGAGCAGCACGCTGACGGAGCAGCACGCTGACGGTGGAGCAATCTGACAGAGCAGCACGCTGATGGAGCAGCACTCTAACGGAGCAGCACGCTGACGGAGCAGCACGCTGGCGGAGCAGCACGCTGACGATGGAGCACACTGACGGTGAAGCACGCTGACGGAGCAGCACGCTGACGGAGCAGCACGCTGACGGTGGAGCACTCTGACAGAGCAGCACGCTGACGGAGCAGCACTCTGACGGAGCAGCACTCTGATGGAGCAGCACGCTGACGGAGCAGCACGCTAGTGGAGCAGCACGCTTACGGAGCAGCACACTGACGTTGGAGCACGCTGACGGAGCAGCACGATGACGGAGCAGCACACTGACGTTGGAGCACGCTGACGGAGCAGCACGCTGACGTTGGAGCACGCTGACGGAGCAGCACACTGACGTTGGAGCACGCTGACGGTGCAGCAGGAAGACGGAGCAGCACACTGCCGTTGGAGCACGATGACGGAGCAGCATGCTGACGGAGCAGCACGCTGACGGTGGAGCACGCTGATGGAGGAGGACGCTGACGGTGGAACACGCTGACGGAGCAGCACGCTGACGGAGCAGCACGCTGACGGTGGAGCACGCTGACGGAGCAGCACGCTGACGGTGGAGCACGCTGACGGAGCAGCATGCTGACGGTGGAGCACGCTGACGGAGCAGCATGCTGACGGAGCAGGACGCTGACGGTGGAGCACGCTGACGGTGGAGAACGCTGACGGAGCAGCACGCTGACTGAGCAGCACGCTGACGGTGGAGAACGCTGATGGAGCAGCACGCTGACGGAGCAGCACGCTGACAGTGCAGCACGCTGACGGAGCAGCATGCTGACGATGGAGCACCCTGAAGGTGCAGCACGCTGACGGAGCAGCACGCTGACGGTGGAGCACGCTGACGGAGCACCACGCTGACGGTGGAGCACGCTGACGGAGCAGCAGTCTGACGGTGGAGCACGCTGACGGTGGAGCACACTGACGGAGCAGCACGCTGACGGTGAAGCACGCTGATGGTGGAGCACGCTGACAGAGTAGCACACTGACGGAGCTGCACGCTGACGGTGGAGCACGCTGACGGAGCTGCACGCTGATGGAGCCGCACACTGACGGAGCTGCACGCTGATGGAGCCGCACGCTGACGGAGCACCACGCTGACGGTGGAGTACGCTGACGGGGCAGCACGCTGACGGTGAAGCACACTGACGGTGCAGCACGCTGACGGAGCAGCACACTGATGGTGGAGCACGCTGACGGTGGAGCACGCTGACGGTGGAGCACGCTAACGGAGCAGCACACTGATGGTGGAGCACGCTGACGGAGCAGCACGCTGACGGTGGAGAACGCTGACGGAGCAGCACACTGACGGAGCAGCAAGCTGACGGTGGAGCACGCTGTCGGTGAAGCACGCTGACAGAGCAGCACGCTGACGATGGAGCACGCTGACGGTCAAGCACGCTGACGGAGCAGCATGCTGACGGAGCAGCACGCTGATGGTGGAGCACGCTGACGGTGGAGCACGCTGATGGTGGAGCACGCTGAAGGCACAGAACGCTGACGCTGCAGCATGCTGACGGTGGAGCACGCTGACGGTCAAGCACGCTGACGTAGCATTATGCTGACGGAGCAGCACGCTGATGGTGCAGCAAGCTGATGGCGCAGCACGCTGGCGGAGCAGCACCCTGACGGTGGAGCATGCTGATGGAGGAGCACGCTGACAGTGGAGCACGCTGACGGAGCAGCACGCTGACGGTGAAGCACGCTGACGGTGCAGCACACTGACGGAGCAGCACGCTGACGGAGCAGCACGCTGACGGTGAATCACGCTGACGGTACAGCACGCTGACGGAGCAGCACGCTGACAGAGCAGCACGCTGACGGTGAAGCATGCTGACGGAGCAGCACGCTGATGGACAACCACGCTGACGGAGCAGCACGCTGACGGTGGAGCACACTGATGGCGCAGCACGCTGACGGAGAAGCACACCGACGGAACAGCACGCTGACGGTGTAGCACGTTGACGGTGGAGCACGCTGACGGTGAAGCACGCTGACGGAGCAGCACTCTGATGGACAACCACGCTGACGGTGGAGCACACTGATGGCGCATCACGCTGACGGAGAAGCACACCGACGGAACAGCACGCTGACGGTGTAGCACGTTGACGGTGTAGCACGCTGACGGTGGAGCACGCTGATGATGGAGCACGCTGACGGAACAGCATGCTGACAGTGCAGCTCGATGACGATGAAGCACACTGATGGTGGGGCACGCTGACGGTGGAGCACGCTGACGGTGGAACACGCTGACGGTGGAGCACTCTGACGGTGGAGCACGCTGATGATGGAGCACGCTGACGGAGCAGCACGCTGACAGTGCAGCTCGATGACGAAGAAGCACGCTGATGGTGGGGCACGCTGACGGTGGAGCACGCTGACGGTGGAAGACGCTGACGATGGAGCACGCTGACAGAGCAGCACGCTGACGGTGGAACACACTGATGGAGCAGCACGCTGACGGAGCAGCATGCTGATGGTGGAGCACGCTGACGGAGCAGCATGCTGACAGAGCAGCACGCTGACGGTGGAGTGCACTGACGGAGCAGCACGCTGACGTTGGAGCACGCTGACAGAGCAGCATGCTGACGGAGCAGCACGCTGACGGTGGAGGACGCGGACGGTGGAGCACACTGACGGATCAGCACGCCTACAGAGCTGCACGCTGACGGTGGAGGACGCTGACGGTGGAGCATGCTGACGGAGCAGCACGCCTGCAGAGCTGCACGCGGACGGAGCAGCACGCTGACGGTGGAGGACGCGGACGGTGGAGCACGCTGACGGATCAGCACGCCTACAGAGCTGCACGCTGACGGTGGAGCACGCTGACGGTGGAGCAAGCTGATGGTGGGGCACGCTGACGGAGCGTCACGCTGACGGAACTGCAAGCTGACGGAGCAGCACGCTGACGGTGGAGCACGCTGATGGAGCAGCACGCTGACGGTGCAGCACGCTGACGGAGCAACACGCTGACGGTGCAGCACGCTGACGGTGGAGGACGCTGACGGTGGAGCACGCTGACGGTGCAGCACGCCTACAGAGCTGCACGCTGACGGTGGAGCACGCTGACGGTGGAGCATGCTGACGGAGCAGCATGCTGACGGAGCTGCATGCTGACGGAGCAGCAAGCTGATGGAGCAGCACGCTGACGGTGGAGCACGCTGACGGAGCAGCATGCTGACGGAGCAGCACGGTAATGGAGCAGCACGGTGACGGTGGAGCACGCTGACGGAGCATCATGCTGACGGAGCTGCATGCTGACGGAGCAGCATGCTGACGGAGCAGCAAGCTGACGGAGCAGCACGCTGACGGTGGAGCACGCTGACGGAGCAGCATGCTGACGGAGCAGCACGGTAATGGAGCAGCACGGTGACGGTGGAGCACGCTGACGGTGGAGCACGCTGACGGTGGAAGACGCTGACGATGGAGCACGCTGACAGAGCAGCACGCTGACGGTGGAACACACTGATGGAGCAGCACGCTGACGGAGCAGCACGCTGATGGTGGAGCACGCTGACGGAGCAGCACGCTGACGGAGCAGCACGCTGATGGTGGAGCACGCTGACGGAGCAGCATGCTGACAGAGCAGCACGCTGACGGTGGAGTGCACTGACGGAGCAGCACGCTGACGTTGGAGCACGCTGACGGAGCAGCATGCTGACGGAGCAGCACGCTGACGGTGGACGACGCTGAAGGTGGAGCACGCTGACGGAGCAGCACGCCTACAGAGCTGCACGCTGACGGTGGAGGACGCTGACGGTGGAGCATGCTGACGGAGCAGCACGCCTACAGAGCTGCACGCGGACGGAGCAGCACGCCTACAGAGCTGGACGCTGATGGTGGAGCATGCTGACGGTGGAGCAAGCTGATGGTGGGGCACGCTGACGGAGCGTCACGCTGACGGAGCTGCACGCTGACGGAGCAGCACGCTGACGGTGGAGCACGCTGATGGAGCAGCACGCTGACGGTGCAGCACGCTGACGGAGCAACACGCTGACGGTGCAGCACGCTGACGGTGGAGGACGCTGACGGTGGAGCACGCTGACGGAGCAGCACGCCTACAGAGCTGCATGCTGACGGTGGAGCAGGCTGACAGTGGAGCATGCTGATGGAGCAGCACGCCTACAGAGCTGCACGCGGACGGAGCAGCATGCCTACAGAGCTGCACGCTGATGGTGGAGCACGCTGATGGTGGAGCAAGCTGACGGTGGAGCACGCTGACGGAGCGTCACGCTGACGGAGCAGCACGCTGACGGTGCAGCACGCTGACGGAGCAGCACGCTGACGGAGCTGCACGCTGACGGTGCAGCACGCTGACAGTGCAGCACGCTGACAGAGCAGCACGCTGACGGTGGAGCACACTGACTGAGCAGCACGCTGACGGTGGAGCACGCTGACGGAGCAGCAGTCTGACGGTGGAGCACGCTGACGGAGCAGCACGCTGACGGAGCAGCACGCTGACGGTGGAGCACGCTGACGGTGGAGCACACTGACGGAGCAGCACGCTGACGGAGCAGCACGCTGACGGTGGAGCACACTGATGGAGCAGCACGCTGATGGTGGAGCACGCTGACGGTGGCGCACGCTGACGGAGCAGCACGCTGACGGTGGAGAACGCTGACGGAGCAGCACGCTGACGGTGAAGCACGCTGATGGTGGAGCACGCTGACAGAATACCACACTGACGGAGCTGCAAGCTGACGGTGGAGCACGCTGACGGAGCCTCACGCTGACGGAGCCGCATGCTGACGGAGCTGCACGCCGATGGAGCCGCACGCTGACGGAGCCACACGCGGATGGAGCTGCACGCTGACGGAGCAGCACGCTGACGGTGGAGCACGCTGACGGAGCAGCACGCTGACGGTGGAGCACGCTGACAGAGCAGCACGCTGACGATGGAGCACGCTGACGGTCAAGCACGCTGATGGAGCAGCACGCTGACGGTGGAGCACGCTGACGGAGCAGCAGTCTGACGGTGGAGCACGCTGACGGAGCAGCACGCTGACGGAGCAGCACGCTGACGGTGGAGCATGCTGACGGTGGAGCACGCTGACGGAGCAGCACGCTGATGGAGCAGCACGCTGACGGAGCAGCACGCTGACGGTGGAGCACGCTGATGGAGCAGCACGCTGACGGTGGAGCACGCTGACGGTGGAGCACGCTGACGGAGCAGCACGCTGACGGTGGAGAACGCTGACGGAGCAGCAC